>NC_057794.1:575835157-575886297 GCF_018294505.1 Triticum aestivum
CAGTACTCGCCTAAGTTGAAAAAAATCCTACCGAGTGATGAGCAAGCCTCTCACTCGGGGGCTTAGCTGCGAACCTGTTTCGCCAAGTTTCAAAAATCCTACCGAGTGATGAGCAAACCTCATACTCGGAGGCTTAGCTGCAGCCCCATGCTCGCCTAAGTTTCAAAAATCCTATCGAGTGATGAGCAAACCTCACACTCGGAGGCTTAGCTACAGTCTAGTACTCGCCTAAGTTTCAAAAATCCTACCGAGTGATGAGCAAACCTCACCCTCGGGGGCTTAGCTGCAGCCCCGTGCTCGCCTAAGTTTCAAAAATCCTACCGAGTGATGAGCAAACCTCACTTGGGGGCTTAGCTACAGCCCCGTGCTTGCCTAAGTTTCAAAAATCCCACCGAGTGATGAGCAAACCTCACACTCGGGGGCTTAGCTGCAGTCTAGTACTCGCCTAAGTTTCAAAAATTCTACTGAGTGATGAGCAAACCTCACACTTGGGGGCTTAGCTGCAGCCCCGTGCTCGCCTAAGTTTCAAAAATCCTACCGAGTGATGAGCAAACCTCACACTCGGGGACTTAGCTGCAGCCTAGTACTCACCTAAGTCGAAAAACTACCCTTATTCGCAAGGATGACGAGGTGCAGGTCGACTGCAATCCTCTCATGGAGCCACGCTACAAGTACAATGTCCGCTCCATCCCTATCCGCAAGGAGGACGAGGTGCAGGTCGACTGCAATCCTCTCACGGAGCTGCGCTACAAGTACAATGTCCGCTCCATCCCTATCCGCAAGGATGACGAGGTGCAGGTCGACTGCAATCTTCTCATGGAGCCGCGCTACAAGTACAATGTCCGCTCCATCCCTATCTGCAAGGATGACGAGGTGCAGGTCGACCGCAACCCTTTCCTCGGAGTTGCGCCACAAATACAATGTGCGCTCCATCCTTATCCGCAAGGATGACGAGGTGCAGGTCGACTGGGATATCCCCTTCAGAGTTGCATCTTGAAGGATACTCCGAGTGAAGAACAAGTTCTACTCGAATACGAACGCAAGCATATGCAGAAGATAAACCAAGATCGGATAAAATCTCAAGAGTTTCAAAACAAAGATAAAAGTACTCGGGCATCAGGCCCGAAGGAGTTTAACGGTTACAGAAACCACTCGGCATTCCGAGGCAAATTTAAGGCAAGTTTAAATTTCAAGTTTGTTCGGCAGGAGGAGGGCTTGCGGGCTCGATGAATTCGTCCAAGTCAATTCCATCAGCGATCCGAGTGGCAGCAGCGATGAAAGTCTCCATGAAGGACTGGAAGTCATGCCTTTTGGTGTTGGCGACCTTGATCGCCGCCAGCTTATCTTCACGAGCTTCCTTGTAGTGGACTCTTACCAGCGACAGAGCCACGTCAGCACCGCATCGGGCAGAAGACTTCTTCCATTCCTGCACTCGATCGGGGACCTCGTTGAGTCAAGCCATCAGAGACTCGAGATCATTTTGAAGCGTTGCCCTTGGCCAGAGGATGAGTCGATGCGTGAAACTGCCACCTTCAGACGAGCAAGATAACTTGTAACACTGGCGACGCGGGATTCCAGTCAAAGCACATTCATGGCAGCCTCGTCACCGACTGGAGAAAGGATAGGGTCCAAATCCGTCTCGATCCGTCCAGTCTCCTCTGCAAAGTTTTGGCAGAATTCTGCAGTCAAGGAGTTAGTGAGTCGACTGGACAGGACTAACTTGCAAACAGTAAAGCAGTCGGATTAAAAGGGGTACCTTCGAGCATAAGAAAGAGCTTCTTGGCGAGGGTTTCCAGATAAGCTTCCAAGTCATTTCTCTTACGAGCCATGTCTTCCAGCTTCTCGTTCAGAGCCACCTTATCCTTCTTCAGACGAGTTGCCTCTCGGTTGGATTCAGTGAGAGAGGACTTCAGCTTGCTTACTTCCTCTTCCAGCGCTCCGACTGAAGCCAGCTTCTTGTCAGCAAGGGTAGTCTTCTCTTGAGCCTCCTTCTACGTAGCTGCAAGGTCCAAGTCCTTCTTCTCTAGATCCAACCCCATTTTCTCTGCAAAATAAGCATTTAGATCAAACAAAAGATCAAAGGGATAATTTAAAGGACGATCGACATGAGCAGTCGACAGGCCGTTACCTTCCATACCGGCAACTTCATCTTGAGCCTTCTTCAAGTTTTGTTGGGCCAGCTCCAGGTCAAGGTTGAGTTGCCTCTGCTTCTCCTCAAATTCGGCGAACTTGGAAATGAGAGTACAAGATTTCTGCAGAATGTAAAGTACATATCAATCGACAAGATCAAAGATTATTTACTTCTGAGTGAATAAAACTTCATAGATTACTCAGACCCCAACCGACTGCCAGCAGTCGACTGCGGTCTCGGGGACTACACCCAGTGGGTGCACTTGGCGTGCCTCCACTGGTTCAGATTCCACTCGGCCGGTCCGCCCAGGTCGAGTTAAAAAAATAAGTTCTCAGACCCCAACCGTCTGGCAGCAGTCGACTGCGGTCTCAGGGACTACACCCAGTGGGTGCACTTGGCGTGCCCCCACTGGTTCAGATTCCACTCGGCCGGTCCGCCCAGGTCGAGTGGAAGAAAGGAAAGAGAGAAGTGCTCAGACCCCAGCTGACTGCCAGCAGTCGACTGCGGTCTCGGGGACTACACCCAGTGGGTGCACTTAGCGTGCCCCCACTGGTTCAGATCCCATTCGACCAGATCGAGTGGAAGAGTGCAAATACTAAAGACAACAAAACACCTAGTGGGTGTACAGATTCGAAGCAGACAATAAGAGATTGTACGAAGGGAAATATTCAGGTAGCATATCCTAATAGAACAAGTTCAGTAGGAAGTCAACTTACCTGGACATTAGCTCGAAGAGCCGCACTGGCGTCGTAAGCAGCCTGGCTATTGTCATGCACCACCTTCATCCGCTCCATCATTACGCCAGCCTGACGGATAGCCTCCGCAGCAGCGTCCGACTGGCTTTCCGGAACATGATAGGTGGTGAAGAAGGGGACAGACGGTCCAGATGCAGCAGCTTGGAGCTCCGAGGCATGAGGTTGGATGGCTGAAGAAAACACGGGTACAGTCGACGGTGCGGGGCGTTCACTCGACACTGGGCTAACAAAAGTTACAGAGGCTCTACCTCCATCTTCGGGCTGTTGGACTGTTGGTTCTGTCGCCAGTTCCGACTGAGATATCTTGCCAGCTGCTGCTTTATTGCTCCTTCTGGGCCTCAGTGTCACGTCTTCATCGTTATCCGGAAGCTCGATAACATTGAGTGGGGCTGCAAAGAAATCAGTCGACCCCAAGTGAATCACCAGAATTTAATCGACCAAATAATCAAGAACAAGATCACGAGAATTGTACCTGGGTTGGAGGTAACCGCATCTTCCATTTCCTCGTCTTGGTACTGGCGGGTGGAAGTTCCAGAGGTGGCAGCACTGCAAATGTCAACATTCAGTCGGTTATGTTCTGTTACCCAAGTCAACCAAAGGATCAGGTCAGATTGTTACCCAGATATAGTGGGAATGGCCACTTTGATTTTGGGCAAAGCCTTCGGTGGTTTGGAAGATGCGACCTTCGGTGGTTTCGGCACAGGAAGCGGCGCAGTCTTGGGCTGCTTCGGTGCCTTCTCGGTCGGCACTGGAGAAGACGTCCGAGGGTGCTTTGAAGACTGCCCAGTTGGTGCGGCCACCAGGTCGGGGGTGCTTGCCGTGTCGTGAGTGTGGTTGGACCTCCTTTCTCTGCGAGGAGGCGAGTCGACTTCTTCTTCATCACTCGGGTCATCGCTCTCCTTGTCCTCCTCTTCATCCGAGTGCCACTCACCACTCTCGCCTTCGCTCGCCTCCCCCTCGGGATCTTGCTCCTGCTCTCCGCTGGGCATTCAATACATATCAACAAGGGCCAGAAAGACAATGAACAAAAGAAAGACAGTCGGCCGTCAACAAGATGTTGCATGGTTAATCAAGAAAACACTCGACAATGAAGAATCGTACCTGTTCCGGCTTGCGCAAATGGTCAAATGGAACCACCCTCCTGGACCCCCGGGGGTTATCCTTGTTGCCAGTAATGCCTCTCAGCCACTGCTCCACCGTGTCCTCACTGACATCCTCCGGATGGATCCGAGTGGAATCCTCGATTCCCGAGTACATCCACATCGGATCGTCATGAGCTTGGAGTGGTTGGATACGTCGACTGAGGAAGACCTCCAACAGGTCCATACTAGTCACTCCGTCGCGGACGAGTTGGACCACCCGCTCGACCAACACCTTCACCTGCGCCTTCTCCTCTGGGATCACAAGGTGGAGGGTTTCTCCACTCGGGCCATGGAAAAGGGGGGAAGTCCAGTCGACTGACCCGGAGTCGGCTGGTCCTTGCAGTAGAACCAGGTCGACTGCCAACCTCGGACCGACTCGGGAAGGATCATGGCTGGGAAAGTGCTTTTGTTCCTCATCTGAATTCCAAGACCCCCGCACATCTGAATCACTTGCGTCCTCTCATCACTCGGGTTGGCCTTCTTGACCGTCTGAGAACGACACGTGAATATGTGCTTGAAGAGACCCCAGTGTGGTCGACAACCCAGGAAGTTCTCGCACATGGACACGAAAGCAGCGAGGTACATGATGGTGTTTGGGGAAAAGTGGTGGAGTTGAGCCCCGAAGAAGTTCAAGAAAGCTTGAAAGAAAGGATGGGGAGGCAAAGAAAACCCGCAGTCGACGTGAGTAGCAAGGAGAACGCACTCACCCTCCTGCGGCTGCGGCTCGGTCTAGTTCCCCGGGAGCCGCGCCGATTCGTGGGGGATCAGTCCCCCCTCGACCAGGTCGTTGATATCGTCTTGGCGGATGGTCGAGCGAATCCAGTCGCCCTGGATCCAGCCAGGCGGCAGGCCGGACCGCGACGAAGACCCGCCCTGGCTGGTCCTCTTCCCTTTCGCCTTCGCCTTCTTCACGTGCTCCAACGCCACCGTCTTCTCCTTCCCCATGGCAGCGTATCGAGTTCAAACGGGGCGACGACGCCGAGAGCGGAGGCAGATGCGGTGGAGAGAACAGAGGAGGAAGGGGAAGAATGAGAACGCGTTGTGCGAAACCCCCGTCCAACGCCTTATATGAGGTCATTTCCGAGTGGCCCACCGTAGGCCCAGGCGATCCGATCAAATCCCACAACAGTCGCGCACGCGATACGTGGCGAAAAAGGTGGCGCAGAGATCGAGGCGGCCTGCCTAATCTGTCCCGATTACTGCGGCCTCCCCCGCCCGGCGCGCTTCCCGAAATTCGAAGCCCGTGAAATCCGCAGACAGCAGAACAACCCGTCAGACGGAAGATTTTTCCCATATCAACACTCGAAGCTTAACAATGAAAGTTCACTCGACAAAACCAAGAATGGATCAAGGCGACTAAACAAGCAGTTGAAGTCATCATGAATGTTCATTCGACCTCTGGACAAGACATTTCCGAGGCGCAAAGGCTGAATCGGAGTGGTTATCAACTCCTTCCCCACTCGAACCCTGAACCATTCGGGGGCTAATGATGAAGGTATGTACCTAGGGTAGGGTCATAGGCCTGACCTAGACACCCTCCCCTAGGACGTCACCCTCAAACCAGAAGCATTCGAAGAAGAGTCATCATCCACTCGACCATGAGGACTTCCACTCGGAAGACTTGAAGTCACTCGACCGCGGAGACTGTCACTCGACCACCAGAAGGTCTAAGGTCGCTCCGAACTGCAACGGTCGGGCATCACCTCATAGCTTCAATGGTCATTATGTCTCTTTAGTTACTGGTGTTACCAGTAATGTCTCCCCTTTAATGTACCTTAAACCCTCTGTAACGTGGGCTGGCTGGGGTCCTGGCGCACTCTATATAAGCCACCCCCTCCACAGGTACAAGGGTTGGCATCTTTTGTAAACTCACACACACATATAATTCAGTCGACCGCCTCAGGGCACCGAGACGTAGGGCTGTTACTTCTTCCGAGAAGGGCCTGAACTCGTAAAACTCGTGTGTACAACTACTCCATAGCTAGGATCTTGCCTCCTCATACCTACCCCCCATTCTACTGTCAGCCTTAGATCCACGACACTGTACGCCTTCTCTGCACCGGATCATCCCCTCCCCTCGCCTCCGTCTCCGATCATTCAAGCCTTCTCCTCCTTCGCGGCAGCCAACACAATCCCCAACGATTCCTCGTAGAGCATCACCCGATTCGAAAACCGGCTACATATCTTCCAGAGCCCGACGAGCTTCTCCGCATCGCCGTCCACTACCTGAATAAGAATCTCGGCCACCGTCGGAGTGACCTTCACTATCGCCACTCGCTAGGGTTAGGGATTTCGGAGAGCGGAGAAGGGAGATGAACTGGAGAGGGAGATGACGAGATTTAAGACGCATGGGCAAAGGGATTTTAGTTTGACGACTACAAGGCGTGGGGCGTGATTACATTCCCGGAAAAGCAAGGGGCATTTCCACAAAAAAGCGACACCATTGGGCGGCACGATAGCGCTCTACCATAGTCAGGTCCTTAGATGTCACGTATTCGCATATCAAGTGCTGCAATATAGTGTTTCTCAAGTTCGAGGACATTTTCGTTATCCGGCAGGGAGTTCAAGGACACTTTATGTAATTTTCTCTGACCTTGGGTTCTTGCAGTTAGCCATCACCTTTGTGTCTTCTACCACACGCCTATCGAGCTCCTAGGACAGCTGACATTTTCTTTTTGAGTTACCCGACGTCACCCCATGTCGTTGCTGCCTTGCTCGACAAGGTCAAAATTAAAAGAGAAAAAGATCAGATATCCTCCTCAAATTTAAAAGAGAAAGTGGCCCGTAGAATGGGCCCTAAAAATACGGGACCTGAACGGTCGCGAGCTTGCATCACCCGCGTCCGTACGCACCAACAACCCCAGGGCGCCGCATCGCATCGGGTGCATGCGGGTGCCCCACTGGCCGGTGGGCCGCGCGCCGAATGAAGCTGGAATATTCTGCTAGAACAACTAGTACCAACTAACGAAGAAACCTGCCATGTACCAACCCCTCCCGGCCGCGAAACCATCTACCTTCATGCGCGCGTCGCCGCTAGAGCCCTAGCAAAGGCGCCTCTCTGCACGTACGGGGAGAGCCACGCACGCGCCGTCCATGGATCTCCCCGGCGCCTCCCTCCATGCTCCTCCCCCTCGCCTCCGCGCGCTCGCCGTCTCAGTGGACGTCGTCAGGCTTAGCACCATAGCCGCCATCCTCCGCGACCGAGACCACTATGAAGGTATACGTTGCTTGCTACGTACTGCTTCGTGCGTGCAGCGTTTGCTAAGCTTATTGTCTACGCTGTGGTTGTGAAGATGCTAGCTGTTTGCTTGCTTGCTTGCAGTGACGGTTTGCACTGATCCGGCGGCGGCCATGGCGGTGCTCCGCGCGGGGAACAAGTTCGAGGTCGTGCTGGTCGAGATGAACTCCCTAGGCTGCGGCGCGCCGGCCTTTGAGCTCTTGGAGTGTGCCGTCGGCGAGATGCACGTTGAGACACATGGTAACTATATTGGATCTTGTGCTTAGTTACTATGTCTACGGTGCTCTATTTTATCTAGCGAGGGAGTGCCAGAGAGATACGGTTTTGAGGTATTGACAACGTTACGAGGATTGGTCTGAGCTAAGTACGTACATAGTGAAAAACTTAGTGCTATGCTGCCAGATTAATTCTCTTTTGAAGTTCGTAACTTTGACCCAAGTGTTTGCACACTATAAAACGATATTCATCGTTGCTTCAACTTACTTATTCTAGCGTAATAACAAGATGGATAACCATTGTTGGGATGCGCCATGATGCATATATGGTAACTGGATCTTGTGCTTAGTTAAGTCTACCATGTTCCGTTTATATCTAGCCATGGAGCGATAACGGTTTTGTGGTTAATTTTCTTTAAGCAAGTAGACGATCGATTTTGAGCTGTGTTACCAGATTCTTCTTTGAAATATATTTTTAAGTATTTCTTTGAAGTATATAGGAGTAGTTCTATAGATCAAACGGGCTTATGTACCATAGCTTAACTGCTAAGTTGGGCCAGCTAATGATTTAAGGGGTACTCGCAAAAAACATTGATGTAAGGGGTGTGCTTCAGTTAATTATCAATTATCTAAACGGGCTTATATAGCATAGCTAATGATGGTTTGAGGGGGAATACTTCCTCTGTAAACTAATATAAGAGCATTTAGATTACTAAAGTAGTAATCTAAACACTTTTATATTAGTTTACGGAGGGAGTACTTGCTAACGATTGATTTTTTTTCTTTCATATTGAAACCATCGACATACCACTAGCTGCGCTGCTTTCTCATTAACAAAAGAGAACTAGGGTTCCAACTTCCGATGAAATCGCTATGTTACATATATATGACATAAAAGGCCCAACAAGAACTCTCATAAATCAATCAATCTAACTTTGAGCATTTTGACCAACCCTGCATAGAAGTCGATACATAATTACTTTCTACCCACTTTACAGATGCTCCTTTTGTTAATTGTCATTAGTAAATAATATAATACCACGTGTGATAGAGTATGTTTGAACCATGAGGTTAGGTTTGTGTATTCCGTCAGAAATAATTAGCACATAAGTCGTTCCAATAGACTATTTCATATCGCGTAGCATGCATCAATATCATCTACTTAGAGTAAGGCCATGAATTTGTCTTCGCAAAGGTGGCAGAGATAAATAAATAAATAGGTGCAGTCAGGTAAATTACTTTGACTGGTTGACTATCTTTATTATCCATATAGATGGTGTTCTAGAAAATGTGTAGTCAAACTTATATAATTAACTTTGACTTTTAACATATGAAAACATATTCAGATTTATCGGGACACAATACTATCACTGGATTTGCATGAGAAATAATTTCATAATATTAGAAGTTCATATAATCATTTTTTCTGCTTTGAAACCAGCGATCAAAGTTACATACTAGACATTGTGTTTGCAAACAAAACACCATCTATTTACGCAAATATGAACTATAAGCTTTCCTCAAAATTAATACCAATATCATTAAGATTCATGTAACAAAAGTTCTGCTCTTCATTACTTTAGCTATACTAACATTTCTCATTTCATCTCATATAGCTATTTCGAAAAATGGCCAACGCTATGGACCGCTAGAGATGGTGGATCTCGGTAACATCAGGAATGTCATCTACAATGAAGCAACCAATGGATCTAAGTCACTGCAGATCATGTCGAACAGTCCATGCAACAACTCACCGGTGGTGACAGTACCCACAACAACAGCCTTTGTAATTTCAGGAAGGAGGGCGACAAGAAGGAGGATGAGAAGGACACGAGTAAACGATACAAACAGTCAGGAGCTGGATGAAGTGAATGTCAAGAACGAGAAACAAAAACCGGCCGAGAAGCCAACGAAGGCCCGGGTCATTTGGACTGACGAACTACACAAGAAGTTCGTGGAAGCACATGACAAGCTCCTCCCTGGAGGTAATGTAGTTAATCATCGTTGTTTGCCCATCTACCTAATTTACAGCTAATTATTAATGGACTAGGTTTATATGTACTATTGGATCACTGAGCCTATCAACCAATCTTATATATAGCAAATTTTACATGTAGTGTTGATAACTTAGTTTAGTGTTTATAAGGTAACTTGTTTTATTTTGAATGTGGTCTTAGATGCTGTGCCAAAGAAAATACTTAAGTTGATGAATGACTCTACACTCACTAGAGAGAACATTGCCAGCCACCTTCAGGTAATTGGACTATACCTTTTATACATAATATTCAAATTAAGATGACCACATAGTCCTCTATTCTTTATATTTTTACAGAAAGTACAAATGTGATAAGTGAAATGTGCATCGGGTTCACATAAATGGAGTAGAAAATGTGCATATTGAGTTTTTTATGTGCATGGGTAAATTTTCATGCAAAATGTTGCATTTGTCTACTATGTGAAATTCATATAAAGATGTCTTCTTAGCCCCTCCTTGTTTTTCAATGCACTACAAATGTAGTTGTTTTCCGGTGAAACTAATATATAGTGCATTCTAGCATAAAAATATGATATTATATCTAGTTTTACCTATGATTTTCAATCATTGCTTTAAAAAATAATATAGTGAAAGCATCAACATGTGTTGGGATGTAGAAAATCATGTACTTTAAAACTAGTCATACTCCTCTCTTATTTTGTTTTGTGGAGACTCTTTTTTGTGAAGATTATATCCTTCTATAATGTTTAACGAATTGTATTCCAGAAACATAGGATGAATCTCGATCCTCTTCGTAAGGGCAATACTGGAACAAGGAATAACAAATTAACACCTCCCCAAGCATCATTGCTCTCTTCTAACTTACAGGTACTCTACTGAAAATCTATCTAGAGACCATTATCACTTGCTCACTCCAACAATGTCATAAACTTATTTTCTCAACATGCGAATAACATGTGTGCAGGCTTCTTCTACAATGATGCAATCTTTGTCTAGTGCAAACTTTCCAGAGATTATTACGACACAAGCAGTTGCTTGCATGAACCATAATATGAATGATTCAGGCAGTCATCCGTTGATACACATGCAATCATTTAAGGGTATGGACAAGATTGATAGTACATGTGTACATGATAAACACACAACTATTTGATTATTCATGTTACTTTTCTTAATTAGATGTTACACTAATTAACTTTTTTTTCACGTTTTCTATTTTTTTCACACGAAATGTGGGTTCTCCAACGTAGCATCAAAAGATATGTACAACGGAGATAATGAATCTACAAAAAATAGCACAGCTGGCTTCCAGGAAAATAACATCGAGTTTTCGGTAAGAAATAATAATAATGAGTTAATTTAATAGATCTTGCTATCTGAATATCCTAATGATATTTTTTAATTTTTTCAATATTGTTGTTCTACAGATAAAAGAGCCTAAGCTTTCATGGGATCAAGTGTATTTCTACACTAATGGTAACTAAAACACTTTGTCCAAAAACACATTTAGGACCGGTTTCCAAGGCTAATTAGTGAAGATTCAATCTCAGTTTTTGAATACATATAGCGTGTTAAGGCGGATAATTAATGGTTATGTGCTTAGCATTTCTATGTAAGGAAATGGTTGTGCGATCGGATTTTGTGAAATCTCATTTTGTGGACCACATACCCCAATAAATTCTTTGTGTGTACTCTTATAAAATTAAATAATACCAATTTGGAGCCCTTCACTCCTCTCTGAATGCAAATTTGTTGGGTTTTTCTTAGTTAGATCGGTGTTCCTTGTTCATGTATACAATGTTGTTAGATATATGACAAGTGTCATCATCCTAGTCATACTATTACAAATATCACTATTCTAGAACATACTATAGTGTTATCTAAGCCCTAGATATTTTTTACATTCGTGAGTGTTGTAGATACCACCTGAAATATCGACCTCTAGAATTTTCTTAATTATATGCTGAAATGTCACTATGATTTTGCAATATGCGCCAGTTGACATCCACTCTGTTGTCTTCCCGTGGTATGCTGAGAAATCATTACCTAAACACGGGCTCCATATGAGCTCATATTCTGAGGAATTGATCTGGTCCTTGTTCCGCCATCTATTTATTTTTGTAAGAGAAGCACAATGGCTTATAAACTGATTAAATGAATCAGAATGCTTAAACAGATTTCGTCGAACAAGCCTTCTTTGTGGCGGGCAATTTTCCTTCCTATCCCCGCGGGAAAGAAAATATTCCTGACAAATAGACACCCGATGCACCAAAAAGAGGGTGAAAGATGCACCCTGGAGAGAACACATTTGGTTGAACAAGACCGATTTGCGACATTTAGTACTCGTATTTGTTTCCCCTATTCCAGAAGGAAATAGAAATGTGTTTCTGCTAAATTACAGCATACCAGATATATACCAAAAAAAGAAAAAGAAAAGGAGAAGACATGCATATGAGCAGTGCAGCAGTTCACATCAGAACAGTTTGGTACATATTTTTTTCCCAACTACTACTAGCTTATAATCATTCAATCACTGGAGAGCAACGGTTCCGTTTTACAAGGTACAAGCAGGCGAGACAGCAGGCGAGAAACTGAAGCTAGCTGCACATCCCCAGCCTTACACCCGTGGTGAAATCATTAATGAAACAAACAAACAAGCGAAAGGAATAACAGGCGGAACTAGAGCACCACTAATAAAACCTAGCTAATTTTCCTTCCGCGCGATGCCAAATAGTCCCTAAAAACACGAAAACGGCTGGCCCCTCCCTCCCGCCCCGCGCCCTCCCTTCCTCCTTCTCCCCTCGCGCCGCTTCGCCCTCTAGCTTCGGCGGTGGCGGGGCCTCGTTCCCCCTCCTCTCACCCACCCCCGCTGGCGCGGGACAGTTTGGGCGCGCAGAGGCGTTGTGATGGCGCGGAGCGCAGCGATGCAGCGGCGGATACTCGGGGCGGCGGCACGCGTGGCTGGTGGCGCGACGTCCCACGCGTGCTCTTGCGGTGTGGCGGATGCATGTCTATGGGGGTGCCTGCTACCTCTTAAGCACTGCGTTGGTTTTTCCCTTATAGGAAGGGATGATGCAGCAAAGTAGCGTAAGTATTTTCCTCAGTTTTTGAGAACCAAGGTATCAATCCAGTAGGAGGCTACATGCGAGTCCCTCATACCTGCACAAAACAAACAAATCCTCGCAACCAACGCGTTAAGGGGTTGTCAATCCCAACACGGCCACTTACGAGAGTGAGATCTGATAGATATGATAAGGTAATATTTTTGGTATTTTTATGATAAAGATGCAAAGTGAAATAAAAGCAAAGTAAAAGCAAAAGGAAATAACTAAGTATTGGTAGATTAATATGATGAAGATAGACCCAGGGGCCATAGGTTTCACTAGTGGCTTTTCTCGAGAGCATAAGTATTCTACGGTGGGTGAACAAATTAATGTTGAGCAATTGACAGAATTGAGCATAGTTATGAGAATATCTAGGTATGGTCATGTATATAGGCATCACGTCCAAGACAAATAGACCGACTCCTGTATGTATCTACTACTATTACTCCACTCATCGACCGCTATCCAGCATGCATCTAGAGTATTAAGTTAATGAAAACAGAGTAACGCCTTAAGAAGGATGACATGATGTAGAGGGATAAACTCATGCAATATGATGAAAACCCCATCTTGTTATCCTCGATGGCAACAATACAATACGTGCCTTGCTGCCCCTACTGTCAGTGGGAAAGGACACCGCAAGATTGAACCAAAAGCTAAGCACTTCTCCCGTTGCAAGAAAGATCAATCTAGTAGGCCAAACCAAAATGATAATTCGAAGAGACTTGCAAAGATAACCAATCATACATAAAAGAATTCAGAGAAGATTCAAATATTGTTCATAGATAGACTTGATCATAAACTCACAATTCATCGGTCTCAACAAACACATCGCAAAAAGAAGATTACATCGAATAGATCTCCACAAGAGAGGGGGAGAACATTGTATTGAGATCCAAAGAGAGAAGAAGCCATCTAGCTACTAACTATGGACCCGTAGGTCTGAGGTAAACTACTCACACTTCATCGGAGGGGCTATGGTGTTAATGTTGAAGCCCTCCGTGATCGATACCCCCTCCGGCGGAGCTCCGGAACAGGCCCCAAGATGGGATCTCGTGGATACAGAAAGTTGCGGCGATGGAATTAGGGTTTTGGCTCCGTATCTGATCGTTTGGGGGTACGTAGGTATATATAGGAGGAAGGAGTACGGCGGTGGAGCAACAGGGGGGCCCACGAGGGTGGATGGCTTGCCCCCTACCTCGTGGCCTCCCCTTTTGTGTCTTGACGTAGGGTCCAAGTCTCCTGGGTATTATTCGTTGAGAAAATCACGTTTCCGAAGGTTTCATTCCGTTTGGACTCCGTTTGATATTCCTTTTCTTCGAAACCCTAAAACAGGCAAAAACAGCAATTCTGGGTTGGGCCTCCGGTTAATAGGTTAGTCCCAAAAATAATATAAAAGTGGATAATAAAGCCCAATAATGTCCAAAACAGTAGATAATATAGCATGGAGCAATCAAAAATTATAGATACGTTGGAGACGTATCAAGCATCCCCAAGCTTAATTCGTGCTTGTCCTCAAGTAGGTAAATGATAAAAACAGAATTTTTGATGCGGAGTGCTACTTGGCATAATTTTGACGTAATTCTTCTTAATTGTGGCATGAATATTCAGATCCGAAAGATTCAAGACAAAAGTTCATATTGACATAAAAATAATAATACTTCAAGCATACTAACTAAGCAATTATGTCTTCTCAAAATAACATGGTCAAAGAAAGTTCATCCCTACAAAATCATATAGTTTAGTCATGCTCCATTTTCGTCACACAAGAATGCTCTCATCATGCACAACCCCGATGACAAGCCAAGCAATTGTTTCATACTTTAGTAATCTCAAACCTATAAACTTTCATGCAATATATGAGCGTGAGCCATGGACATAGCACTATGGGTGGAATAGAATATAATGAGGGGGGTTATGTGGAGAAGACAAAAAAGGAGAAAGTCTCACATCAACGAGGCTAATCAATGGGCTATGGAGATGCCCATGATTGATGTTAATGCAAGGAGTAGGGATTGCCATGGAACGGATGCACTAGAGCTATAAATGTATGAAAGCTCAACAAAAGAAACTAAGTGGGTGTGCATCCAACTTGCTTGCTCACGAAGACCTAGGGCACTTGAGGAGGCCCATTGTTGGAATATACAAGCCAAGTTCTATAATGAAAAATTCCCACTAGTATATGAAAGTGACAAAACAAGAGACTCTCTATCATGAAGATTACGGTGCTACTTTGAAGCACAAGTGTGGCAAAGGTAGTAACATTGTCCCTTCTCTATTTTCTCTCATTTTTTTATTTTATTTGGCCTTTCTCTTTTTTATATGGCCTCTCTCTCTTTTTTTAATAATTCCTCACTTGGGACAATGCTCTAGGAATGATGATCATCACACTTCTATTTATTTACAACTCAATGATTACAACTCGATACTAGAACAAAAGATGACTCTATATGAATGCCTCCGGCAGTGTACCGGGATATGCAATGGACCAAGAGTGACATGTATGAAAGAATTATGAATGGTGGCTTTGCCACAAATACTATGCCAACTACATGATCATGCTAAGCAATATGACAATGATGAATGTGTCATGATGAATGGAATGGTGGAAAGTTGCATGGAAATATATCTCGGAATGGCTATGGAAATGCCATAATAGGTAGGTATGGTGGCTGTTTTGAGGAAGATATAAGGAGGTTTATGTGTGAAAGAGCGTATCATATCACGGGGTTTGGATGCACCGGCGAGGTAAGAGTGCGTATAATCCATGGACTCAACATTAGTCATAAAGAACTTACATACTTATTGCAAAAGTCTACAAGTCATCAAAAACCTCGGCACTACGCGCATGCTCCTAGGGGGATAGATTGGTAGGAAAAGACCATTGCTCGTCCCCGACCGCCACTCATAAGGAAGACAATCAAATAACACCTCATGTTAAAAATTTGTTACATAATGTTTACCATACGTGCATGCTATGGGACTTGAAAACTTCAACACAAGTATTTCTCAATTTCACAACTACTCAACTAGCACGACTTTGATATTATTACCTCCATATCTCAAAACAATCATCAAGCATCCAACTTCTCTTAGTATTCAAAACACTCTTAAGAAATTTTTACTAATCTTAAATACCTAGCATATTAGGATTTTAAGCAAATTACCATGCTATTAAGACTCTCAAAATAATCTAAGTGAAGCATGAGAGATCAATAGTTTCTATAAAACAAATCCACCACCGTGCTCTAAAAGATATAAGTGAAGTACTAGAGCAAAACTATATAACTCAAAAGATATAAGCGATGCACATAGAGTATTCTAACAAATTCCAAGTCATGTATGACTCTCTCAAAAGGTGTGTACAGCAAGGATGATTGTGGTAAACTAAAAAGCAAAGACTCAAATAATACAAGACTCTGCAAGAAAAACACATATCATGTGTTGAATAAAAATATAGCTCCAAGTAAAGTTACCGATAGAAGTAGACGAAAGAGGGGATGCCTTCCGGGGCATCACCAAGCTTTGGCTTTTAGGTGTCCTTAGATTATCTTGGGGGTGCCATGGGCATCCCCAAGCTTAGGCTCTTGCCACTCCTTGTTCCATAATCCATCAAATCTTTACCCAAAACTTGAAAACTTCACAACACAAAACTCAAAGTAGAAAATCTCGTGAGCTCCGTTAGCGAAAGAAAACAAAAGACCACTTCAAGGTACTGTAATGAACTCATTATTTATTTATATTGGTGTTAAACCTACTGTATTCCAACTTTTCTATGGTTTATAAACTATTTTACTAGCCATAGATTCATCAAAATAAGCAAACAACACACGAAAAATAGAATCTGTCCAAAACACAACAGTCTGTTGTAATCTGTATCTAGCGCAAGATCTGGAACCCCAAAAATTCTAAAATAAATTGCTTGACGCGAGGAATTTATCTATTAATTATCTTCAAAAATAATTAACTAAATATGACTTTCCAAATAAAAATTACAGCAGCTCTCGTGAGCGCTAAAGTTTCTGTTTTTTACAGCAAGTTTAACAAGACTTTCCCCAAGTCTTCCCAACGGTTCTACTTGGCACAAACCCTAATTAAACACAAAAACACAACCAAAACAGAGGCTAGATAAATTATTTATTACTAAACAGGAGCAAAAATCAAGGAATAAAAATAAAATTGGGTTGCCTCCCAACAAGCGCTATCGTTTAACGCCCCTAGCTAGGTATAACAAGCAAGGATAGATCTAGGTATTGCCATCTTTTGTAGGCAATCCATAAGTGGCTCTCATAATAGACTCATAAGGTAATTTTATTTTCTTTCTAGGAAAGTGTTCCATGCCTTTCCTTAACGGAAATTGGAATCTAATATTTCCTTCCTTCATACCAATAATTGCACCAATCGTTTTAAGGAAAGGTCTACCAAGAATAATAGGACATGAAGGATTGCAATCTATGTCAAGAACAATAAAATCTACGGGCACATAATTCCTATTTGCAAAAATAAGAACACCATTAATTCTTCCCATAGGTTTCTTAATAGTGGAATCCGCAAGGTGCAAGTTTAGGGAGCAATCATCAAAATCACAGAAACCTAACAAATCACACAAAGTCTTTGGAATCATGGAAACACTAGCACCCAAATCACATAAAGCATAGCATTCACGATCTTTAATTTTAATTTTAATAGTTGGTTCCAACTCATCAAAAATTATTCTAGGGATAGAAACTTCCAATTCAAGTTTTTCTTCATAAGATTGCATCAAGGCATCAACAATATGTTTAGTGAACGCTTTATTTTGACTATAAGCGTGAGGAGAATTTAGCACGGATTGTAACAAGGAAATACAATCAATCAAAGAGCAATTTTCATAATTAAATTCCTTGAAATCCAAAATAGTAGGTTTAGAAACATCTAGGGTTTTAATTTCTCCAATCCCACTTTTATCAATTTTAGCATCAAGTTCTAAAAACTCTGAATTCTTGGAACGCCTTGTAGGTAAAGGTGGATCATATTCAGTCCCATCATTATCAAGATTCATATTGCAAAACAAAGATTTAATAGGGGACACGTCAATAACTTTTAGATCTTCATCTTTATTTTCATAGCAACTAGAAGAACACGCTCTTATAAAGGCATCTTTCTTAGCACGCATCCTAGCGGTTCTTTCTTTGCACTCATCAATGGAAATTCTCATGGCTTTGAGAGACTCATTGATACCATGCTTAGGTGGAATAGATCTAAGTTTCAAAGAATCAACATCAAGAGCAATTATATCAACGTTCCTAGCCAAATCATCAATCTTAAGCAATTTTTCTTCAATCATAGCATTGAAATTCTTTTGCGAAGTAATAAATTCTTTAATATTAGATTCAAAATTAGAGGGCATCTTATTATAATTTCCATAAGAATTGTTGTAGGAATTACCATAATTATTAGAGGTATTACTAGGATAAGGCCTAGGATTTAAATTTCCTCTATACGCGTTGTTACCAAAATTGTTCCTACCAACAAAATTCACATCCATAGATTCATTATTACTCTCAATCAAGGTAGACAAGGGCATATCATTAGGATCAGAAGAAACACTCTTACTAGCAAATAATTTCATAAGTTCATCCATCTTTCCACTCAAAACATTAATTTCTTCTATCGCATGCACCTTTTTATTAGAAGATCTTTCAGTATGCCATTGAGAATAATTAAACATAATATTATCTAGGAGTTTAGTAGCTTCTCCTAAAGTGATTTCCATAAAAGTGCCTCCCGCAGCCGAATCTAAAAGATTTCTAGAAGCAAAATTCAATCCAGCATAAAAATTTGTATAATCATCCACAAATTCAAACCATGAGTAGGGCAATTACGTATCATTAATTTCATCCTCTCCCAAGCTTGTGCAACATGTTCATGATCAAGTTGCTTAAAATTCATAATATCGTTTCTAAGAGAGATGATCTTAGCGGGAGGGAAATACTTAGAGATAAAAGCATCTTTGCACTTATTCCATGAATCAATACTATTTTTAGGCAAAGACGAAAACCAAGCTTTAGCATGATTTCTAAGCAAAAAAGGAAATAGCTTCAATTTAACAATGTCATTATCCACATCTTTCTTCTTTTGCATATCACACAAATCAATGAAGCTATTTAGATGGGTAGCGGCATCTTCGCTGGGAAGGCCGGAAAACGGATCTTTCATGACAAGATTCAGCAAAGCAGTATTAATTTCACAAGATTCAGCATCGGTAAGAGGAGCAATCAGAGTGCTAATAAAATCATTGTTGTTGGTGTTGGTGAAGTTACACAATTTAGAGTTATCTTGAGCCATCATGACAAGCAAACGAACTAACACACAAGCAAACAAAAAGCAAGCGGGCAAAAAGAGGCAAACGGGAAAGAGAAGGAGGATAGAGAGAGAGGGCAAATAAAACGGCGAGGGTGAAGTGGGGGACAGGAAAACGAGAGGCAAATGAGAGGAAAATGGCAAATAATGTAATGCGGGAGATAAGGGTATGTGATGGGTACTTGGTATATTGACTTTTGCATAGACCTCCCCGACAACGGCGCCAAAAATCCTTCTTGCTACCTCTTGAGCTCTTCGTTGGTTTTCCCCGAAGAGGAAGGGATGATGCAGCAAAGTAGCGTAAGTATTTCCCTCAGTTTTTGAGAACCAAGGTATCAATCCAGTAGGAGGCTACGCGCGAGTCCCTCGTACCTGCACAAAACAAATAAATCCTCGCAACCAACGCGTTAAGGGGTTGTCAATCCCTACACGGCCACTTACGAGAGTGAGATTTGATAGATATGCTAAGATAATATTTTTGGTATTTTTATGATAAAGTTGCAAAGTGAAATAAAAGCAAAGTAAAAGCAAAAGGAAATAACTAAGTATTGGTAGATTAATATGATGAAGATAGACCCGGGGGCCATAGGTTTCACTAGTGGCTTCTCTCGAGAGCATAAGTATTCTACGGTGGGTGAACAAATTACTGTTGAGCAATTGACAGAATTGAGCATAGTTATGAGAATATCTAGGTATGATCATGTATATAGGCATCACGTCTGATACAAGTAGACCGACTCCAGCCTACATCTACTACTATTACTCCACTCATCGACCGCTATCCGGCATGCATCTAGAGTATTAAGTTAATGAAAACAGAGTAACGCCTTAAGCAATATGACATGATGTAGAGGGATAAACTCATGCAATATGATGAAAACCCCATCTTGTTATCTTCGATGGCAACAACACAATACGTGCCTTGCTGCCCCTACTGTCACTGGGAAAGGACACCGCAAGATTGAACCCAAAGCTAAGCACTTCTCCCATTGCAAGAAAGATCAATCTAGTTGGCCAAACCAAACTGATAATTCGAAGAGACTTGCAAAGATAACCAATCATACATAAAAAAATTCAGAGAAGATTCAAATATTGTTCATAGATAGACTTGATCATAAACCCACAATTCATCGGTCTCAACAAACACACCGCAAAAAGAAGATTACATCGAATAGATCTCCACAAGAGAGGGGGAGAACATTGTACTGGGATCCAAAAAGAGAGAAGAATCCATCTAGCTACTAACTATGGACCCGTAGGTCTGAGGTAAACTACTCACACTTCATCGGAGGGGCTATGGTGTTGATGTAGAAGCCCTCTGTGATTGATGCCCCCTCCAGCGGAGCTCCGGAACAGGCCCCAAGATGGGACTCGTGGATACAGAAAGTTGCGGCGGTGGAATTAGGGTTTTGGCTCCGTATCTGATCGTTTGGGGGTACGTAGGTATATATAGAGGAAGGAGTACGTTGGTGGAGCAACAGGGGGCCCACGAGGGTGGAGGGTGCGCCTAGGGGGGTAGGCGCGCCCCCTACCAAGTGGCCTCCTCTTTTGTGTCTTGACGTAGGGTCCAAGTCTCCTGGGTCTTGTTCGTTGAGAAAATCACATTCCCGAAGGTTTCATTCCGTTTGGACTCCGTTTGAGATTCCTTTTCTTTGAAACCCTAAAACAGCCAAAAATAGCCTGGGCCTCCGGTTAATAGGTTAGTCCCAAAAATAATATAAAAGTGGATAATAAAGCCCAATAATGTCCAACACAGTAGATACTATAGCATGGAGTAATCAAAAATTATAGATACGTTGGAGACGTATCAGTGCCGCGCTCGTCGGATCCGGCCAGATCTAGCGCCGGTGGTCCGGCGGGCGGCGGGGGCTGCATGCGGCCTTGGCCATGGGCGGCTTGCCCTGCCCTAGCCGGCGGCTGGCGAAGCAGGTAGCGTGGCGGCGAGGCCTCTAGTTCGGGTGGCGGGGTGTGGTGGCGGCGGCCTCCTCCGGCGAGGGTGCCCATCCCCGACGTCGGGGGGAAGGTCGTCCCGATGGTTTCGAGCGCTGGACTTGGTCATGCGGGCAGCGAGTCGGCAGTGAGCATGGATCTCGATCCTTGGCGGCCTCGTGTGCCCATGGGCTGATATGAACACGGCGACCTTGACACGTCTCCAATGTATCTATAATTTTTGATTGTTCCATGCTATTGTATTATCTGTTTTAGATGTTTATGGGCTTTATTATGCACTTTTGTATTATTTTTTGGGACTAACCTATTAACCCAGAGCCCAATGCCAGTTTCTGCTTTTACCTTGTTTTAGGGTATCGCAGAAAAGGAAAATCAAATGGAGTCCAATTGACCTGAAACTTCACAGAACTTATTTTTGGACCAGAAGAAGCGCACGGAGTATCGGAGTTGGACCAGGAGAGTCCCGGGCTGCCCACGAGGGTGGGGGGCGCGCCCACCCCTTGGGCGCGCCCCCCTGCCTCGTGGACAGCCCGGAGGTCCACCGACGTACTTCTTCCTCCCATATATACCCATATACCCTAAAAACTTCGGGGAGCATAATAGATCGGGAGTTCCGCCGTCAGAAGCCTCCATAGCCATCGAAAACCAATCTAGACCCGTTCCGGCACCCTGCCGGAGGGGGAATCCCTCTCCGGTGGCCATCTTCAGCATCCCGGTGCTCTCCATGACGAGGAGGGAGTAGTTCTACCTCGGGGCTGAGGGTATGTACCAGTAGCTATGTGTTTGATCTCTCTCTCTCTCTCTCTCTCTCTCTCTCTCTCGTGTTCTTGAGGTGGCATGATGTTGATGTATCGCGAGCTTTTCTATTATAGTTGGATCTTATGATGTTTCTCCCCCTCTACTCTCTTGTAATGGATTGAGTTTTCCCTTTGAAGTTACCTTATCGGATTGAGTCTTTAAGGATTTGAGAACACTTGATGTATGTCTTGCGTGGGATACCTATGGTGACAATGGGGTATTCTATGATCCACTTGATGTATGTTTTGGTGATCAACTTGCGGGTTCTGCCCATGAACCTATGCATAGGGGTTGGCACACGTTTTCTTCTTGACTCTCCGGTAGAATATTTGGGGCACTCTTTGAAGTACTTTGTGTAGGTTTGAATAGATGAATCTAAGATTGTGTGATGCATATCATATAATCATACCCACGGATACTTGAGGTGACATTGGAGTATCTAGGTGACATTAGGGTTTTGGTTGATTTGTGTCTTAAGGTGTTATTCTAGTACGAACTCTAGGGCTGTTTGTGACACTTATAGGAATAGCCCAACGGATTGATTGGAAAGAATAACTTTGGGGTGGTTTCGTACCCTACCATAATCTCTTTGTTTGTTCTCCGCTATTAGTGACTTTGGAGTGACTCTTTGTTGCATGTTGAGGGATAGTTATGTGATCCAATTGTGTTATTATTGTTGAGAGGACTTGCATTAGTGAAAGTATGAACCTAGGTCTTGTTTCCTAGCATTGCGATACCGTTTGTGCTCACTTTTATCATTAGTTACCTTGCTGTTTTTATATTTTTAGATTACAAAAACCTTTATCTACCATCCATATACCACTTGTATCACCATCTCTTCGCTGAACTAGTGCACCTATACAATTTACGATTGTATTTGGTGTGTTGGGGACACAAGAGACTCTTTGTTATTTGGTTGCACGGTTGCTTGAGAGAGACCATCTTCATCCTACGCCTCCCACGGATTGATAAACCTTAGGTCACCCACTTGAGGGAAATTTGCTACTGTCCTACAAACCTCTGCACTTGGAGGCCCAACAACGTCTACAAGAAGACGGTTGTGTAGTAGACATCAAGCTCTTTTCTGGCGCCGTTGCCGGGGAGGTGAGTGCTTGAAGGTATATCTTTAGATCTTGCAATCGAGTCTTTTAGTTTCTTGTTTTATCACTAGTTTAGTTTATAAAAGAAAATTGCAAGAAAAAGGAAATTAAGTTTGCCTCATACGCTTCATCTTTTTAATATCTTTCATGAGTATGATGGGAAGGAAAATTGTGCCAAAGTGTTAGAATAAGAATGCATTAAAATGTTTGGCACTAAATATTTGAATGATGAGCATGATTGCAATGTTGTTAGTATGAATTCCTTGAATATCCATGATGCTAATGATATGCAAAGCCACAAGCTTGGGGAAACTATGTTTGATGAAGATGATATTTTTTGTCCCCCAAGTTTTGATGAGCAAATTTATTATGAAGAAAGCATGCCTCCTATTTATGATGACTATATTGATGAAAGTGGATTTGGAGAGGTCATGACTTTATTTTGTGATGAATCCACTATTTCGGAAGAGGTTCCAATTGATTATGAGAACAAAGTTGCTATCTATGATGATTATTGTGATGACTTGTATACTATAAAGAATAATGATATCCATGAAACTTGTCATCATGATTTTAGTTTTCAATTGGATTATGCCTCACATGATAATTATTTCGTTGAGTTTGCTCCCACTATTATTCATGAGAAGAATTTTACTTATGTGGAGAGTAGTAAATTTTCTATGTTTGTAGATCATGAAAAGAATGCTTTATGTGATAGTTATATTGTTGAATTCATTCATGATGTTACTGAAAATTATTATGAGGGAGGAACATATGTGAGGGAGTCCTGGATTAGGGGGTATCCGGACAGCCGGATTATATCCTTTGGCCGGACTATTGGACTATGAAGATACAAGATTGAAGACTTCGTCCCGTGTCCGGATGGGACTCTCCTTGGCGTGGATGGCAAGCTTGGCAATACGGATATGTAGTTCTCCTTCCTTGTAACCGACTCTGTGTAACCATAGCCCCCTCCGGTGTCTATATAAACCGGAGGGTTTAGTCCGTAGGACAACATACAGAACAACAATCATACCATAGGCTAGCTTCTAGGGTTTAGCCTCTCCGATCTCGTGGTAGATCAACTCTTGTACTACTCATATTATCAAGAACAATCAAGCAGGACGTAGGGTATTACCTCCAACAAGAGGGCCCAAACCTGGGTAAACATCGTGTCCCCTGCCTCCTGTTACCATCCGCCTTAGACGCACAGTTCGGGACCCCCTACCCGAGATCCGCCGGTTTTGACACCGACATTGGTGCTTTCATTGAGAGTTCCTCTGTGTCATCATCGTTAGGCTTGATGGCTCCTTCGATCATCGATAGCGATGCAGTCCAGGGTGAGACTTTTCTCCTCGGACAGATCTTCGTATTCGGCGGCTTCACACTGCGGGCCAACTCGCTTGGCCATTTGGGGCAGATCGAGAGTTACGCCCCTGGCCACCAGGTCAGGTTTGGAAGCTTAAACTACACGGCCGACATCTGCAGAGACTTGATCTTCGACGGATTCGAGCCCCTGCCGAGTGCGCCAAACGGTCACGATGAGCATGATTTAGCTCTACCATCGGACAGTGTTCAGGAGATCGCACCGGCAACCGCTCCGACCCTCAATTCGGAGCCAATTGCGCCATCCATGGATGGGTGGATAGACCACGCCACGGAGGATGTATTCTCAGCGGCGATCGAGCCGAGTATCGACCTTACCCTTCACGGGAGTGATACGTCTCCGTCGTATCTACTTTTCCAAACACTTTTGCCCTTGTTTTGGACTCTAACTTGTATGATTTGAATGGAACTAACCCGGACTGACGCTGTTTTCTGCAGAATTACCATGGTGTTGTTTTATGTGCAGAAAACAAATATTCTCGGAATGACCTGAAACTCCACGGAACATCTTAGAAAAAACAATAAAAAATCCTCGCCAAAGATGAAGACCAGGGGGCCCACACCCTTCTCACGAGGGTGGGGGCGCCCCCCCAGGGCGCGCCCCCTACCTTGTGGGCCCCCTGTTGCATCTCCAACTCCAACTCCACCTCCATATATTGAGTTTCGATGAGAAAAAAATCAGAGAGAAGAAATCATCGCATTTTACGATACGGAGCCACTGCCAAGCCCTAAAACCTCTGGGAGGGCTGATCTGGAGTCCGTTCAGGGCTCCGGAGAGGGGGATTCGTCGCTGTCGTCATCACCAACCATCCTCCATCACCAATTTCATGATGCTCACCGCCGTGCGTGAGTAATTCCATCATAGGCTTGTTGGACGGTGATGGGTTGGATGAGATTTATCATGTAATCGAGTTAGTTTTGTTAGGGTTTGATCCCTAGTATCCACTATGTTCTGAGATTGATGTTGCTATGACTTTGCTATGCTTAATGCTTGTCACTAGGGCCCGAGTGCCATGATTTCAGATCTGAACCTATTATATTTTCATGAATATATGTGAGTTCTTGATCCTATCTTGCAAGTCTATAGTCACCTACTATGTGCTATGATCCGACAACCCTGAAGTGACAATAATCGGGACCACTCCCGGTGATGACCATAGTTTGAGGAGTTCATGTATTCACTATGTGCTAATGCTTTGTTCCGGTTCTCTATTAAAAGGAGCCCTTAATATCCCTTAGTTTCCAATAGGACCCCGCTGCCACGAGAGGGTAGGACAAAAGATGTCATGCAAGTTCTTTTCCATAAGCACGTATGACTATATACGGAATACATGCCTACATTACATTGATGAATTGGAGCTAGTTCTGTGTCACCCTATGTTATGACTGTTACATGATGAACCACATCCGGTATAATTATCCATCACTGATCCGGTGCCTACGAGTTTTCCATATACTGGTTCTCGCTTATTTACTTTCCCGCTGCTATTGTTGCAATCACTACAAAATACCAAAAACATTACTTTTGCTGTCTTTACTTTTGTTGCCGCTACCACCACTATCATATTACTTTGCTACTAAACACTTTGCTGCAGATACTAAGTTTCCAGGTGTGGTTGAATTGACAACTCAGCTGCTAATACTTGAGAATATTCTTTGGCTCCCCTTGTGTCGAATCAATAAATTTGGGTTGAATACTCTACCCTCGAAAGCTGTTGCGATCCCCTATACTTGTGGGTTATCAAGACTAATTTCTGGCGCCGTTGCCGGGGAGCATAGCTCTATTCTTTGAGTCACTTGGGATTTATATCTGCTAGACACTATGAAGAATTTGAGAGATCCAAAAACCAAGATCTATCCCTCAACTACGAGGGGAGGTAAGGAACTGCCATCTAGCTCTGCACTTGATTCACCTTCTGTTATGAGTAAGTTAGCGACACCTACACCTGCTTCTGCTATTCGTTCTGATATGTCGCATGTTATTGATGATGCCATTTCTGCTACGCATGATACTTATGATGAAACTGCTTCTATGCCTGATACTACTGTGCCCCTTAGTGAATTTCTTGATGAACAAATTGCTAGGTCTAGAGAAAGAGAAATTATTGAATCTGAATACGATGATGATAGTGATGATGAAAATATGCCTGTTATTCCTGAGGGTTATCTTTTTGATGCAGAAACTTCTGCCGCTATTTTTGCTTGCAGAGATAGATATGAGCTTAAGAGGTTATTAATTAAATGGAACAAAGAATCACTTAGAGATAAAATGAGACCTGACCCCGCTTTTGCTACTTCACCTATTTGTGTTCCTGATAAGGATTATGAATTCTCTGTTGATCCTGATATAATTACTTTGGTTGAATCTGATTCGTTTTATGGCTATGAATCTGAAACTGTTGTGGCACATCTTACTAAGTTAAATGATGTAGCTGCCCTGTTTACTAATGATGAGAGATCGCGTTACTTCTATATACTCAAAATATTCCCGTTCTCATTAAAGGGTGATGCTAAGACATGGTTTAATTCTCTTGATCCTGGTTGTGTGCGTAGTCCCCAGGATATGATTTATTACTTCTCTGCTAAATATTTCCCTGCTCATAAGAAACAAGCTACTTTGAGGGAAATATACAACTTCGTGCAAATTAAAGAAGAGAGTCTCCCACAAGCTTGTGGGAGGCTTCTCAAGTTATTTAATGCTTTGCCTGATCATCCTCTTAAGAAACCTGAAATACTTGATATCTTTTATAATGGACTAACCGATGCTTCCAGAGATTACCTGGATAGTTGTGCTGGTTCTCTTTTCAGGGAAATAACACCGGATGAAGCTGAAATTCTATTGAATAATATGTTGACAAATGAAAATAATTGGGCACCTCCTAAGCCATCTCCTGCTCCAATTACTGAACCTATTCTTAAACCAACTCCGAAGAAGAGAGGTGTTCTATTTCTCAGTCCCGAAGATATGCAAGAGGCAAAGAAATCTATGAAAGAAAAAGGTATTAAAGCTGAAGACGTTAAGAATTTACCTCCTATTGAAGAAATACATGGTCTTAATATACCGCCTGTTGAAGAAACAGATGATCTTAATTATTTATTTACTGAAGAACCTCCTGATCCCGATATCCCGACATAGGTAGTAAAGGTAAATTCTCTCTATAGATATGATAAAGCTGAAATTCCTCCTACTAAGTGCTTGGATGAGTTTGATAACTTTACGTATAAGCAAGACGACTTCAATGCTTATTTTGGTAGACAATTAAAAGAAAATGCTTATATGATTAGACGCTTGGGTGATTATATGGCTGATATTAAAGGTGAACTTAAACTTGTTAGCAAACATGCTTCTATGGTTACCACTCAAGTAGAACAAGTACTTAAGGCTCAAAAAGAAGTGCTTGATGAAATGAATAGTAAGAAAAATGATTATGCTGTTAGAGTGGCTACTAGAACTGGTAGAATGACTCAGGAACCTTTGTATCCTGAAGGCCACCCAAAGAGAATCGAGCAAGATTCTCAAAGAAATAATATTGATGTTCCTAGTTCTTCTAAAAAGAAGAAGAAGAAAAATGATAGAACTTTGCAAACTTCTAGTGAACCTATTGCTGAACCACCTGATAATCCAAATGATATATCTATGTCTGATGCTGAAACACAATCTGGTAATGAACAAGAACCTAGTAAAAATATCAATAATGATGTTCATGATGATGCTCAACCTAGTAATGACAATGATGTAGAAATTGAACCTGATGTTGATCTTGATAACCCACAATCAAAGAATCAATGTTATGATAAAAGAGACTTTGTTGCTAGGAAACATGGTAAAGAAAGGGAACCTTGGGTTCAGAAACCCATGCCTTTTCCTCCGAAACCAACCAAGAAAAAGGATGACGAGGATTTTGAGCGCTTTGCTGAAATGATTAGGCCTATCGCGTATGAGATTAACTGATGTGCTCAAAACAAATCCTTATGCTAAATATATGAAGGATATCATTACTAATAAAAGAAAGATACTGGAAGCTGAAATTTCCACCATGCTTGCTAATTATACTTTTAAGGGTGGAATACCAAAGAAACTTGGAGACCCCGGAGTACCTACTATACCTTGCTCCATTAAAAGAAATTATATTAAAACTGCTTTATGTGATCTTGGAGCCGGTGTTAGTGTTATGCCTCTCTCTTTATATCGTAGGCTTGACTTGAATAAGCTGACACCTACTGAAATATCTTTGCAAATGGCTGATAAATCAACTGCTATACCTGTCGGTATCTGTGAGGATGTGCCTGTTATGGTTGCAAACGTTACTATTTTAACAGACTTTGTTATCCTTGATATTCCCGAGGATGATAGTATGTCTATTATTCTTGGAATACCTTTTCTTAATACTGCAGGGGCTGTTATTGATTGCAACAAAGGCAATGTCACTTTTCATGTTAATGGTAATGAGCATACGGTACACTTCCCGAGGAAACAACCTCAAGTTCATAGTATCAACTCTATTGGAAAAATTCCATCGATTATATTTGGAGGTTTTCAATTTCCTCTTCCTACTGTCAAGAAGAAATATGATATACTTATTATAGGGGATGTGCATATCCCCGTTGAGGTAACTTAGTGTTATTCGAAATTTCTCCGGTTTCATGATTATCGGAATGAGTTTGTTAACAAGACTTGATCAACCTTGTTAGTGGATTCGTTTTGATGAGCATGAGATGGATGAAATTAGAAGCACAAACTTCTGTACCCCACTTTTACTTTCTGTTATTTATATTAAATAATGTAAAAATAGTATTTTCTCTCTATTTCCTGACTTATCCGTGCAATATAAAAATATCCCAAAAATAAAAGTCCTCAGAATGACAT
This sequence comes from Triticum aestivum, assembly GCF_018294505.1. Classification (NCBI taxonomy): domain Eukaryota; kingdom Viridiplantae; phylum Streptophyta; class Magnoliopsida; order Poales; family Poaceae; genus Triticum; species Triticum aestivum. The sequence goes on from NC_057794.1 coordinate 575,864,182, forward strand.
GCCAATTTAATATGATTTTTTCGGGAATATTTGAGGATTTACTGTGCAAAAATTACCGCGGGAGGAGCTGCCACCTGGACACGAGGGTGGTGGGCGCCCCCCCTATAGGGCGCGCCCCCTGCCTCATGGGCCCACGGTGGCCCTCCTCCACTTATCCCAGCACACATCTTCTTCCTTTGACTCACACAAAACCGAAAAACCAACTCAAGCACGAGTTCCAGCCACTTTTGCTGTGATTTTCGATCTCCTTGCTCAAAGCACCTCTCGCAAAACTGCTTGGGGAGATTGTTCCTTGGTATGTGACTCCTCCATTGGTCGAATTAGTTTTTGTTCTAGTGCTTTATTCTTTGCAAATTTGTGCTGCATAGGTGACCATGTTCTTGAGCTTGCATGTCAAATTTATATGGTTCCAAGTAGTTCTAATGCTTGATTTAGGCTCTAGGCACTTGTAGGAGTAGTTGCTATCAATATTATTGAAGTTGGTTCATTTTTGTTTGAAGTTACTAAACATTCAGATTGTTTCAGAAAAATAATGAGGAGATTTTTGAGGGGCTCATCGAGCCAAAGCTCGAAGGAAAAGGCACCAAAGCCTAAGTATAATTTGTCGTGCACCGCGGAGATTCAGGCGTGTGAATGGCCTTCTGAAGATTTCTTTAGAGCAGCCGGTATCTATGAAGATTTTCATGAATTGGCTCACAATGCAGGCCTCACCGCTTTCCTCCACGACCAATGCAATCAGTATCTCTTACTCACAAATACTTTTGTGCAAAACTTTCATTTTCATTCTAGGAACTCACCACATACGGTAGAGTTTCATTTATATGATGAGCATAAGGATATGTCACTTTATGATTTCTATCGGATTTGTTTAGTCCCTTTTGAGGGCAAGACAGAAGAACCACATCATGATGATGTGGCTGGGTTTATTGATAATATCACTATAGGAGAAACCAGGAAGGTTTCCGATGCACGAATCACTAGCATACGTTTTCCTGTTTTGCGTTACTTTGCATTATTTGCTAGTCGTTGTTTAATTGGACGCAGAAATTCTGGAAACCTGAGTATCCCTGATTTAATTATTCTGATCCAAGGTTTATACAGTGATAACACTTTCAGTTTGCGCGGTATTATTGCTAGACGGTTAAATATGAACCGTACTAAGGGCCCCATCTTTGGAGGCATCTATGCCACACGCCTAGCGGCACATTTTAACATACCTATTAGGCATGCTGAGAAGGAAGAAAAGGTGCTGCCCCGTGTTTATCTAGATCATAAAAGTATGGTGGCACATGATTTTATTGTTAAAAATAGGGCAAGGGAGCTTAAATATCAATTGTTCTTTAATAAACATCATCCTGAGACTATTAACTTGCCTGCTCCTTCTTTGTTTGATTTGACTGCAGGCACGTACCTTGTTCCGTTGACGGCTATTCATGCCTACTGGAACCCTGCACCAGTCGAGGAGCCAGAACCGGAACCACAATTTGATCCTTCACAGCAGTCTAACTATCAGTGGGATCCGGAGATGATTGCCGGCCAGTGGCAATCGGAGCCTTCTTCTTCCTCATCACAGTACAACCCCAACAACTATTATTATGGATATCCGCTAGGCCAGCCGTGGCCGTAGATCAACTTAGGCCAAAAGCCTAAGCTTGGGGGAGTACGTATTTCTCACCGACATTACATTTATGCTCACACACACTCATTGCTAGATGTCGGTGCTCATACTTTTTCACTGTAATATCCATGCTAGTTTATTTTCTTTTTCTTGCTTTCTTCTTGTGTGTTTGTTAAACCTTAAAAAAACCAAAAAATTATTAGTAGTTTATTTTTCTGCTGTAGTAGTAATAATTAAAAAGAAAACCCAAAAATATTTCCCGTTCTTCTTTTGCTTATTGGGAGCCTTCCCGTGTAAATAGTTTTATTTCTTTTCTTTTATTTGGGGGTCGGTAGGAGAAGACCATAATTAAATTGTTGAAGTGGCTCTTATATGCATTATTGTTGATTTAACCCAGAGCCCATATTGCCTTGTCTTCTCCTGTTTATTGAATGCTCGCAGATTCCAGCTTAGTCCAATGCACGTGCATTCTTATTATTATTCACACCATTCGGTCGTGCGAGTGAAAGGCAATTATGATGATATATGATGGGCTGACTGAGATGAGAAAAGCTGGTATGAACTCGACCTCTTTTGTTTTTGTAAATATGATGAGTCCCTCATTCTTGATTCAGCTTATTATGAATAAACATGTTTGCAATGACAATTAGAGATTATAGTTGCTTATGCCATGCTTGATTAGCTATTAGTTATAATGGTTTACCTTGTGTGCCAACATGATATTGAGATGATTATGATGTGGTATGCTGGGGTGGTATCCTCCTTTGAATGATTTAAGTGACTTGACTTGGCACATGTTCACGCATGTAGTTGAAACAAAATCAACATAGCCTTCACGATATTTATGTTCATGGTGGATTATATCCTATTCATGCTTGCATCCAATGTTTATTAATTTTAATGCATGTACATGGCTGTTGTCGCTCTCTAGTTGGTCACTTCCCAGTCTTTTGCTAGCCTTCACTTGTACTAAGCGGGAATACTGCTTGTGCATCCAATCCCTTAAACTCCAAAGTTATTCCAGATGAGTCCACTATACCTTCCTATATGCGGTATCTACCTGCCGTTCCAAGTAAATTTGTATGTGCCAAACTCTAAACCTTCAAATAAACATTCTGTTTTGTATGCTCGAATAGCTCATGTATCAACAAGGTTGTCCTTATCTTCCGTGTTAGGCGGGTTATTCTCAAGAGGAGTGGACTCCGCTCCTCACTCACGAGAAAATGGCTGGTCAACGGGATGCCCAGTCACATGCTTTATGCAAACTAAATCAAAATTAATTGCAAATAAAACTCCCCCTGGGACCTGATGTATGTTGGAGGCACTCGTTGTTTAGAGCAAGCCATGGATTGATGCTTGTTTGTGGAGGGGGAGTATAAACTTTACCATTCTGTTTGGGAACCGCCTATAATGTGTTTAGTCTGGAAGATATCGCCATCTCTTAGTTGTTACGTTGACAATGAAAGTATACCGCTCAAAATACAATTTATCTCTATTTCAAAACCAAGCTCTGGCACCTCTACAAATCCCTGCTTCCCTCTGCGAAGGGCCTATCCATTTACTTTTATGTTGAGTCATCACCCTCTTATTAAAAAGCACTAGCTGGAGAGCGCATCCGTCATTTGCATTCATCACTGTTAATTTATATTGGGTATGACTATGATTGGATCTCTTTTACCATGAATTACAATGTCTAGTCAGTCCTTGATCTTTAAAGGTGCTCTGCATTTATGTTTTGCGGTCTCAGAAAGGGCTAGCGAGATACCATCTTGTTATATCATATTATGATTGTTTTGAGAAAGTGTTGTCATCCGAGAATTATTATTATGACTTGCTTGTTGATTATGCTATTGATATGAGTAATTGTTAGACCCGAGAATTATTGCAAATGTGGTTAGTTATGATCTATGCTAAAAACTTGAATGCTGGCTTGGCATAGTTACAACAACAAGAGAAAACAGAGTTTGTAAAAGTTTTTCTTTCTTTCTTTCAGTTTGTCAACTGAATTGCTTGAGGGAAAGCAAGGGTTTAATCTTGGGGGAGTTGATACGTCTCTGTCGTATCTACTTTTCCAAACACTTTTGCCCTTGTTTTGGACTCTAACTTGTATGATTTGAATGGAACTAACCCGGACTGACGCTGTTTTCAGCAGAATTACCATGGTGGTGTTTTATGTGCAGAAAACAAATATTCTCGGAATGACCTGTAACTCCACGGAACATCTTAGAAAAAACAATAAAAAATCCTCACCAAAGATGAAGACCAGGGGGCCCACACCCTTCTCACGAGGGTGGGGGGCGCCCCCCCCCCCAGGGCGCGCCCCCTACCTTGTGGGCCCCCTGTTGCGTCTCCGACTCCAACTCCACCTCCATATATTGAGTTTCGATGAGAAAAAAATAGAGAGAAGAAATCATCGCATTTTACGATACGGAGCCACCGCCAAGCCCTAAAACCTCTCGGGAGGGCTGATCTGGAGTCCGTTCGGGGCTCCGGAGAGGGGGATTCGTCGCCGTCGTCATCACCAACCATCCTCCATCATCAATTTCATGATGCTCACCGCCGTGCGTGAGTAATTCCATCGTAGGCTTGTTGGACGGTGATGGGTTGGATGAGATTTATCATGTAATCGAGTTAGTTTTGTTAGGGTTTGATCCCTAGTATCCACTATGTTCTGAGATTGATGTTGCTATGACTTTGCTATGCTTAATGCTTGTCACTAGGGCCCGAGTGCCATGATTTCAGATCTGAACCTATTATGTTTTCATGAATATATGTGAGTTCTTGATCCTATCTTGCAAGTCTATAGTCACCTACTATGTGTTATGATCCAGCAACCCCGAAGTGACAATAATCGGGACACTCCCGGTGATGACCATAGTTTGAGGAGTTCCTGTATTCACTATGTGCTAATGCTTTGTTCCGGTTCTCTATTAAAAGGAGGCCTTAATATCCCTTAGTTTCCAATAGGACCCCGCTGCCACGGGTGTCGGCGGGGAACGACACCTATGGGATCACAAGAATCCCTACTACGGTTGGCGAGGCGCGGGGTCGTGAGAAGAGCGGATCTAGCAGGTAGCACACGGTTCGTTTATCCAGGTTTGGGCCGCGAGGATGCGTAAAACCCTACTCCTGCTTTGGTGGATTGTATATCTGTGTTCTTGAGCTAGCTATGGGGCCTGAGGAGCTCCAAAAAGCCGAATCCTTCTCCTGGTCGCCTCGGGCCTCCTTTTATAGAAAAAGGGGTTGCCACAGTGGCACACAGGAGATGGAAAGGGTACACTGATGCGAGGTTATCCCTCGCATTACATGACAAGGCACATTTAATGCGTCTTGCTTAGGTGTCCTTGCTTTATCGAGGACGGGGGAGAAACATGTCTCGTCCGTCGCTGCTCTTTCTTGTGTCGACATGCGCCCTGGCCAGTGACGCCTGTGATGCTACGTAGATAGGCAGGCAGCTGAGGTGGCGCAGTGGTGGGTCTTCACGAAGATCTGCATGCCGCCATGCAGGTGCCTGCCCAGCTGGTTGGGTCAGCAGCTGCATGCATGCGGTGGTGGAGGTTTAGTCGGCATGGGCCTGATGGTGGCCCTGCGGGTGTCCTCGGTAAGGGCCTTGCCGGGGCCCTGGCAAGGGTCTTGCCGAGGCGCCTGCTGTCATCCCTGGCGAGGCGCTTGCCGGGGGCCTTGTGGTCTTCCTCAGCTAGGATCCTGCCAAGGGTTGTCGTCTCCTTAGTGCGTATCTGATCTTGGATGTCTTCACAAAGATCTGCATGCCGCCACGGGGATGTCTCCTGAATCCTTGCCCTTTGGGGGCAGTGGACTCAAGGGTGATTTTCTCCGTAGGCGCGGGACGAGTTGCCGCGGCAAGGGTCTTACCGGGGCTGCTAGAACTGTCTCCCGGCAAGGATCTTGTTGAGGGAGTCCGCTTCGTCCCCTTTGCTCTTCGTGGTCTTGGCCTTGGCGTCGTAGTTCTCTTGAGCTTCAGTCTTACCCTGGCTCACCTCCCTTGCCTTGCTTGGTGTGGTGGTGCCCGTGGCTCAGACTGCCCGTGCATAGTTATAGGGGTACAAAAAGTGTACCCCTCTTTTTGTACACCGACAGGAGCCCCTGGGCCTGGGCCACACATAAGCGCAATGCATTGTTGGGCTAGGCCAAAAAACGGTGCGCGGGCAGGCGGGGTGGTTTTTACCGCGGTAAGATTCCTCGCGCGCTGCGCTTCCCACGACTCCCGCGCGTGGCGTGGCGTGGGGAGGCGCGTGTGATGTGGGCGGCATGCGTGGGGTTGGTTCCCACAGGCATGTGTCACATCGTAGTAAAGGGGCGGTTCGCGCCTTCCCCATAAATGGAGGGAGGCGTGGAGGCGCGGCCCATTTACTGAATGGGGCTGAGGCGTGGTCTTCAAGGCGTCCACTCCCCACGACCACGGGGTGGGGAGTGGTTGTCTCACCCGTCCCCTCGGTTCTGCACGTCCGCCACGTGTCTCCCATGCGCCTGGGGTGGCAAACGGTGGGGGCGGGAAACCGGGCCATCGCTGGTTGGGGCGGCGGGTCGGTCCTGGCTCCCTGCGCCTTCTGTATCTTGATTGGCCGAGCGAGGCGGCCGAGCCCCAACCCCGATCCTTTATAAAGAGCAGGAGAGGGTGGATGGCGTCCCGCATTCTTCCATCTTCTTCTTCCTTCAGCTTCTGCTCCTCCCTTCCATCTGTCATGGAAAGAGGGAATCCCGGTCCTTCAACAGTGGCGGCGAGGGTCCGCGTCGACTTCCCCGCCCCTCACGTGATGTATCTTTGTCGGGGATGGAAGATGTTTGCTCATATCCACCGCGTGACGGAGGGGCTCACTCTCCATTTTAAGCTGATGGAGGGTGGCCTTCGCTCCGTCAAGGTCTTTGGGTGCTTTGGGACCCGTGCAAGGTGCTGCGTGGAGAGCTCTTCTGATAGTGAAGACTCCTCCTCGGGCGGGAGTGACGAGGAGGACAGCAGCAGCGATGACGAGGGTAGTAGGCGGCAGGATGACGGGTCCGATTAGGTGTCGGGTGCCGCTCCGTGCAGCACCGGCGACCCCATCATCCGCGTCGCCGGCTCCCTGAACTTCTCGGGGTCATCTCCTTGGGCGGCTGGCGTTGGGAGGCTGCGGAAGAGGAAGAGGGCGGGCGGCAAGGCCGTCAAGTCGGACTACATGGGCACCGATGCCTTCGACGCGTGCTGACGTCCTGCCGCCTCGTCTTTGAGCGCTGCTTCCGGCGCCGCCATCACCATCCAGCCTTTGGACGGCCACCAAGATGTTCTCTTGGTGTCTTCTACCACCCGTAGCTCGCCTAGGCGCTCCTTTTGTCCTTTTCGCCTCCTTGACCTACCTCCTGAGGAGAGGGACAAGAAAGGGATTACGGGCACCTTATCTGTTTTTAGTTTGTAAGCCTTCGGCCCTTTGTTGAATTTTAAAACTTGTAATCCCATCTTTCATGTTTTTCATTCCCTATGGACTGTACCTGAGTGGAATGTTTTTAATGAAAAAGGGATGCTTGCCGGGTCATTTGTTTGCGGGTGGAACCCACGACAAGGAGTAAATCCTTGATATCCTCAAGATAAACATTTCCTTGCCCGACAACAGGCCTTGTCGTCTCCCCACTTCGCCTGACCTTCCTCACGCCTTTGGCGGAGAGAGGAATGAGGCGGGTTCAGGCTCCTTGTTTCATCCTTTCGCTGCCGCGACTACGACCAAACTTGGCCCCAGGAACGAGCCCTAGGGCTAGAGTTATGGGAGCACGGTAGCTTAGGGGAAAACGAGGTTTCACATACCTCAGTCCATAATGGAATGCATGATAAGGGATGAGGAACTTATCTGAAGCTGTAGTCCCCGGCAACCCTGGTTCGCCATGGGTGAATCTTTGCTCTTGCAGCCCCCGGCAATACTGGCTTGCCGAGGGCTAGATGCTGGCCTGTTCCTCTTTTTTCCTTCCCAAGTGGTTCGGCACGGATATCCGTGTGTCCTGTGAACAAAAGAAGACAAAAGAGAGACGCACACTCGACCTCTAAGCTAGGGGTTAGTCACCGCTAAGCACTATCAACCCTAACCAAGGACGAGACTTGACCTAGCATGCATGCTATAACTTAGGGCGCCAGCGCTTCATTTACTTGTGCTCAGGGTGTGCGCCTGGCTTTGTACAAAGGGTTACATGCGTCATCGGCAAGGCTCGTACTTAAGGTGGCTTGTCGGGGGACCCGACAAGCCGCGCCTCACGGGTAAAACTTGCGAAGATGCTCAATGTTCCAGGAGTTACTCACCGGAACAACATCTTCGGTCTCCAGGCGGACTGCGCCGGGCCTGGTGACTCGTATTACCCGATAAGGGCCTTCCCACTTCGGTGTCAACTTGTTGGAATTCTTGGCCGATTGAACATGCTGAAGAACAAGGTCGCCTTCCTCAAAGCTTCGGCCATGAACCTTGCGGCTATGGTAGCGGCGTAAGGCTTGCTGGTAGCGCGCTGCTCTCACAGCCGCCCGAAGATGATCTTCCTCAAGGAGCGTTGCGTCATCTTGCCGCAATTGCTCTTGCTCAATCTCGTCATAAGCGAGTACTCGAGGTGACCCGTATATGAGTTCCATGGGGAGAACTGCTTCTGCCCCATATACCAGGGCAAAGGGTGTCTGGCCGGTGGCTCGATTTGGTGTCGTTCTGATTGACCAAAGAACCGCCGACAATTCATCAATCCAGCGCCTTCCACTCTTGCGCAGCCTGTCAAAGGTCTTTGTCCTTAAGCCTCGCAGTACTTCAGCGTTTTCCCTCTCAGCTTGACCATTGCTTCGTGGGTGAGCAACGGAAGCGAAACAAACTTTGCTGCCAAGGTCTTGGGCATATTGCATGAAGGTGCGGCTTGTGAACTGTGTACCGTTGTCGGTGATGACCCTGTTGGGTACACCAAAACGGCACACTAGTCCCTTGAAGAATTTGACGGTTGACTGTGTTGTGACCTTCCTCACTGCTTCCACTTCTGGCCACTTTGTGAACTTGTCGATTGCAACGTACAAGTACTCAAAGCCCCCGACAGCGCGGGGGAAAGGGCCCAGTATGTTGAGCCCCAAGACCGAGAAAGGCCCAGAGAGAGGAATGGTTTGAAGGGCTTGAGCTGGCTGATGAAGCTTCTTTGAATGGAACTGACACGCTTCACACCGGTTGACTAGTGTCGTCGCATCCTAGAGGGCAGTGGGCCAGAAGAAGCCTTGCCGAAATGCCTTGTCGGCAAGGGCTCTTGACCCTATGTGGGATCCACATATGCCTCCATGTATCTCTGCCAACAGCCCCAGCCCTTCCTCTTGAGGGATACACTTCAATTTCACACCATTCGACCTCTTTCTGTACATGACGTCATCGACGAACTGGTACATAGCAGATCGATGGGCTACCTTTTCTGCTTCTTCCTCCTCTTCAGGAAGTTTCCCAGTTTGGAGGAATCGAACGGTATGATGTGCCCATGCTGGAGCCTGGGGCTCGACGGCGAGGACTAAAGGCATTTCCTCCGCTACAGGAGCGGCTGTCTCGACGGCAAGAGCTCGATGCTCCGCCGGAGCTAGCCATCCCGTGGCGGGCTCAGTATCTCCGGCAACATCCTTGCCGGCGGCTCCGGGGAGCTCGGTGGGAAAGTACTTGCTGGGCCCTGATTTCCTTCTCTTGTTTTGCTCTGTTGATGGATCAACAGATGGCTGAGTTAGCTGAAGCACAAAGGTACCTGGTTCCAAAGGTAGCTTGAGGGAAGCGCGTTTTGACAGGTAATCGGCGATATCATTCTCCGCTCGGGGAACGTATTCTGCCTGTATACCGTCAAAATGCTCTTCTAGCTTTCTCACTTCATCGACGTAGGCCTTCATCAACGGGCTCTGGTAATCCTTGTTGACTTGCTTGACGACAAGTTGCGAGTCGCCTCTGACGACGAGTTTCTTGATTCCGAGGTCCACCGCGATCCTGAGACCGGCAAGCAGCCCTTCGTACTCAGCCGTATTGTTTGTTGACACCTCCCTGGGGAAGTGCATCTGGATCACGTACTTGAGGTGCTCTCCGGTGGGCGCGACAAGCAGTACACCAGCCCCGGCGCCCTGTAAGGGGAAAGCTCCATCAAAGTACATGATCCAGTCGCAACTTTCCTCCTTGCCGGGGAGAGCAGTCTGTTGGATTTCTTCGTCAGGCGTCGCGGTCCATTATGCAACGAACTCCGCCAGGACTCGGCATTGAATCGTTGAGGTACTCTCAAACTTGAGGCCAAAGCTGGACAGTTCCAGTGCCCACTCTATGATCCTTCCCATTGCGTCTGGATTGTGCAATATCCGTTGCAGAGGGAGGCAAGTGACGACAGTGATTTCGTGCGCCTGGAAGTAGTGACGCAGCTTCCTCGAGGCCATAAGAAGGCCGAAGAGCAGTTTCTGCACACTAGAGTACCTTGATCTAGCCCCCTGCAGAAGGGAGCTAACAAAGTAGACCGGGTGCTGCATCATCTTCTTCCTTGGCGGCACTCCAACCGGCTGCGTCGTCTCGGCATCAGTGGCATCGGGCTCCATTGCTGCTATTACCTCATCATCAATTTCTCTCTGCGCCACTAGTGCAGCGCTGACCACCTGGTTCATTGCCGCCAGGTACAGCAGCAACGGTTCCTGTGGCCTAGGCGCAACTAGTATTGGCGCGGAGGAGAGGTACCTCTTCAAATCTTTCAATGCTCCTTCGGCTTCTGGCGTCCACTCCATCAGGCCCGCCTTTTCAAAATCTTGAAAAAGGGAAGGGCGTGCTCGGCGGACTTGGAAATGAACCTGCTCATGGCGGCAACGCAACCAGCAAGCCGACGCACATCCTTGACTCGCTTTGGCGCTTCAATCTGCTCTATAGCTTTGATCTTGTCCAGATTGGCCTCTATCCCATGCTGTGACACAAAGAACCTGAGAAGCTTGCCAGATGGGACGCCGATGACGCACTTCTCAGGGTTCAGCTTGAGATTGATCTTGCGTAGGTTTGCAAACGTTTCTTATAAATCTGATATGAGGGTTGCCCTGTTCTTGGTTTTGACCACTATATCATCCATATAAGCTTCCATATTTCTATGGAGCTGGGGTTCAAAACCAATCTAGACCGCCCTTGCAAACGTTGAACCAACACGCTTCAACCCGAAAGGCATCCGTATAAAGCAATACGTACCACATGGGGTGATGAATGCCGTTTTCTCTTCATCTTCCCTTGTCATGAAGATCTGGTGGTAGCCGGAGTAGGCATCGAGGAATGACAACAAATCACACCCAGCTGTGGAGTCAACAATCTGGTCGATGCGCGGTAACGGGAAGGGGTCTTTAGGACAAGCCTTATTAATATCTGTGTAATCAATACACAGCCTCCACTTCCCATTTGCCTTGTGCACTACCACCGGATTGGCCAACCACGTCAGATGGAGCACTCCTCTTACCAAACCCGCTACTTCCAGTTTCCGGATCTCCTCTGTGATGAACTCTTGTCGTTCCAAAGCTTGCTTTCTGACCTTCGGCTTGACGGGCCGCGCATGAGGACAGACAGCAAGGTGGTGCTCAATCACCTCCCTGGGAATGCCAGGGATGTCGCATGCTTGCCATGCAAACACATCGACATTCGCCCGCAGGAAGGTGACGAGCGCGTCTTCCTATTTGTCATCAAGGGTGGAGCTTATGGTAAAAGCTCCTCCCGTGCCGTCCTCCTTGACAGAAACCTTCTTGGTTCCTGGTGGTGTGGCCCTAGACTTCTTGTTTCTGTCGGCGCAGCTCTCTGGCACGTCCTCGATGGGAGCGCTACACTCCAAAGAGGTGCGCTTGCCGGAGTGGGTGCCTGAGGTCTCACCGGTCTTCTTCTTTTGCCTTCCCGGGGCTCCAGCGGCAGGAGCAAGCGCCTTAGCAGTGGCGGCTGCTGCAACTGCTTGTTGGTAGAGTTGGTCAGCGCAAATTAGCGCATCCTTCTTGTCTGACGGGGCGGTGATGATCATCACAGGCCCCGGCATCTTTAGGGTGTTGTAGGCGTATGTGACGCCGCCATGAACTTGGCCAGCGCTGGGCGGCCAAGGATCCCATTGTAAGGCAAGGGGATCTTAGCAACGTCGAACACAACCCTTTCTGTCCTGTAGTTCAGATCACTCCCAAAAGTCACGGGCAACGTGACCTTTCCCTTTGGTTGACTTATTCCCGGGTTGACCCCCTGAAACGTGCCCGTCTCTTCGAGGTCTTCATCAGGAATCTGCAATTTCTCGATCACGGCAGGCGAGATTAAGTTCAGACGGGCCCCGCCATCGACTAGCATCTTTGTCACCTTGAGGTTGCGTATTGTTGGTGAAACCAACAATGGCAAGCACCCGACCGCAGTAGTGCGACCAGGGTGATCCTCATTGTCAAAAATGATAGGTGTGCTGGACCACTTCAGCGGCCTTTGGGCATCAAATGACGGTTTCGCTGCTGTAATCTCACGCGCCCACTGTTTAAGCTGGCGGTGAGAGGTATGCAGCGAGGCGCCGCCATCGACGCACATGGCCTCTGTAGCTTTCTGAAATCCTTGGTCACCAGACTCATCGTCCTCTTCGTGATCATCGTCTTCTGGCTTTTTGTCACGGCCCCGGGCGGGCCTCTCCCGCTGTTTATCTTTGCCGTGATGGCCAGCCTGGCCGTCTTGCTTCTTGCCGGACCCCTCAGCACCGCCTGGCCTTTCTCCTTGTCCCGCCTCTCATATTCAGCCCTCTGCTTCTCAGCCAGGAGCTCAACCTATCGGTAGTTCTGGAGATCATGGCCTTTGGTGCGATGGATCTTGCAGTATTGCTTGTCGGAGTTTCCTGGGTTCTCGGCAGCCGCCAAGGCCCGGCAAGTGACACATCTGGCAATTTCCTTGCCGGGGTCATCTGCCTTGGTTTTCTTGGCGGAGCCGGAGTCGCCAGATCCCTCGACGGCAAGCACAACTTTACCTTTGCGCTTCCTGTTGCGGTGCTGGCCTTTCTTCGCCGGGGCGGCAGTATCCTCATCTGAGGAGTCGGTTTCCACGCCGGCATCTTCGCTGGGGTATTTCCTTCCCTCTTCAGCTCGGGCACATTTGTCAGCAAGAACATAGAGTTCTGCCACATCTTTCACCTTGTTCATTGCCAGTTCTTCACGCATCTTGCGGTTACGCACGTTCTGATGGAACGCGCTGATGATGGCGGCAGGGTGAACATCAGGGATATTGTACTGTACCCGGCTGAACCTCTGTATATACTTGCGCAGACTCTCACCTCCCTTCTAGGGAATGACATGCAGGTCGCTTGCTTGGCCATGGGCTTGGTGACCCCCAGTAAAGGCGCCCACAAACTCATGGCACAAATCCGACCAGGAGGAAATAGAGTCTACCGGCAAGTGCATCAACCACGACATGGCGTTGGGTTTAAGAGCCAATGGAAATTAATTCGCAAGCACCTTATCGTCGCGGGCTCCGGCGGCTTGCATCGCGATGGTGTAGATGCTGAGGAACTCAGACGGGTGAGTCTTGCCGCTGTACTTTTCGCCAACGTCAGGTTTGAAGGTGCGGTGAGTGGGCCACTAGAACTGCCGCAGCTCACGGGTAAAAGCCGGACAGCCTATCTCGTAAGGTAGGCCTCCAGGGCTCTCCGGGGCTGGGTGGTTCACAGCAGGCCCTGCTCGCCTGTCTGACTGGTGGCGCGCTCCGCGCTGGCGCTCGATAGTGGTTCGAGCGTCTTCATGGGCTCGTTCCCAAAGAACTTGGCGCTGGTCACAGTGGGTCCACGGGTCAGACGATGCTATGGAGATGGCGCCGCCCGCGACGTCGCGACGAGCCAGCGTCCGCGGTACCGGATGGGGAAGAGGTGAATGCACCATGGTCGCGGCGCCGCCGGCTTTTCTGCCACTGGTCCGCGGGACTCCATCGGAGCGTCGACCCGGGGGCCCCACCGGACTTGGTTCGTCTTTGTTGGCCACCGCAACAAGGCTTCGGATAGTGGCTCTCTATTCATCGAGTTTCCCCATGGTGGGAGGAAAGTCGAGGAGCAACTGCGCACGCGCCAGGGCCTCTGCTGGCGTTGGTGGCAGCGAAACCTGCACGGATCGCGACACGCTTCGACTTCTGACCATGTCAGAAGGAGCTCTATCACGACCCCGCGGTCGCATGCCATTTTCACCAGCACCTCGGCGAGTGGGCAGGTCTTCTACGTCCCGGGAGTGGCGCTCGGGGCTCTTCCCGCGGCGACACCCAGGATCTTCGGCGTGATTACGCCATTCGTCACGCGCTGCCTGGGAGGAGTGCGCTGTTGACGCCGGCGTGGGAGTCTTGGAGGCCCTCGCGTCGCCTTCGGGCGGGGCGGCGATGACCTTGGAAGGCCCCGCTCCACCCGTGAAGGACTTGGCTCCGCCTTTGGATTTGGCGACGTGTGGCCCGTTACCAGGCGCACAAACATCGCCGCCTCCCAAACTCCGGCTGCTGGGATGGTGTTGGTGTTCGCGAGCAGTGCCCCGGGTCCTCTCTGCGACCGGTCCGCTGCTCGCCCGCGTTGGGACGGGCTGTCCGGCTTCCGACTGGCCAACCGCCACCGTCGTCTTCTTCTTGGGCGCCATGATGATGAAGAAGCGCCGAACTAACTGCTAAATCCGATTCTCACAACTGCGTCCCCCTGCCTGGCGCGCCAGAGATGTCGGCGGGGAACGACACCTATGGGATCACAAGAATCCCTACTACGGTTGGCGGGGCGCGGGGTCATGAGAAGAGCAGATCTAGCAGGTAGCACATGGTTCGTTTATCCAGGTTCGGGCCGCGAGGATGCGTAAAACCCTACTCCTGCTTTGGTGGATTGTATATCTGTGTTCTTGAGCTAGCTATGGGGCGTGAGGAGCTCCAAAAAGCCGAATCCTTCTCCTGGTCGCCTCGGGTCTCCTTTTATAGAAAAAGGGGTTGCCACAGTGGCACACAGGAGGTGGAAAGGGTACACTGATGCGAGGTTATCCCTCACATTACATGACAAGGCGCATTTAATGCATCTTGCTTAGGTGTCCTTGCTTTATCGGGGACGGGGGAGAAACCTGTCTCGTCCATCGCCGCTCTTTCTTGTGTCGACACGCGCCCTGGCCAGCGACGCCTGTGATGCCACGTAGGTAGGCAGGCAGCTGAGGTGGTGCAGTGGTGGGTCTTCACGAAGATCTGCATGCCGCCACGCAGGTGCCTGCCCAGCTGGTTGGGTCGGCAGCTGCATACATGCGGTGGTGGAGGTTTAGTCGGCGTGGGCCTGATGGTGGCCCTGCGGGTGTCCTCGGTAAGGGCCTTGCCGGGGCCCCGGCAAGGGTCTCGCCGAGGCGCCTGCTGTCATCCCCGGTGAGGCACTTGCCGAGGGCCTTGTGGTCTTCCTCGGCTAGGATCCCGCCAAGGGTTGTCGTCTCCTTAGTGCGTATCTGATCTTGGATGTCTTCACAAAGATCTGCATGCCGCCACGGGGATGTCTCTCGAATCCTTGCCCTTTGGGGGCAGTGGACTCAAGGGTGATTTGCTCCGTAGGCGCGGGACGAGTCGCCGCGGCAAGGGTCTTGCCGGGGCTTCCTTGCCGGGGGAGTCCGCTTCGTCCCCTTTGCTCTTCATGGTCTTGGCCTTGGCGTCGTAGTTCTCTTGAGCTTCAGTCTTACCCTGGCTCACCTCCCTTGCCTTGCTTGGTGTGGTGGTGCCCATGGCTCAGACTGCCCGTGCACAGTTATAGGGGTACAAAAAGTGTACCCCTCTTTTTGTACACCGACAACGGGAGGGTAGGACAAAAGATGTCATGCAAGTTCTTTTCCATAAGCACGTACGATTATATATGGAATACATGCCTACATTACATTGATGAATTGGAGATAGTTCTGTGTCACCCTATGTTATGACTGTTACATGATGAACCGCATCCGGCATAATTATCCATCGAGCAATGCTACACTTGCAGCCAATTTTTTATAGACTTAGCCTTACGGAGAGTGATGGCATTATGAGATTCGTGGGAATGGGGCACCACCCCGGGAATTCAGAGGGGTGGGATGAATTAGTTGCCGCCACCTCAGTCCGTAGGGAAGTTGCCGTGAATGCAGTCCGTAAGTGAAGCAATTTCGTTATCCATCACTGATCCGGTGCCTACGAGTTTTCCATATACTGGTTCTTGCTTATTTACTTTCCCGCTGCTACTATTGCAATCACTACAAAATACCAAAAACATTACTTTTGTTGTCTTTACTTTTGTTGCCGCTACCACCACTATCATATTACTTTGCTACTAAACACTTTGCTGCAGATACTAAGTTTCCAGGTGTGGTTGAATTGACAACTCAGCTGCTAATACTTGAGAATATTCTTTGGCTCCCCTCGTGTCGAATCAATAAATTTGGGTTGAATACTCTACCCTCGAAAGTTGTTGCGATCCCCTATACTTGTGGGTTATCAGGGAGCCGTGACGCCGAACTGCCGGATTCTTCCCCGGCCACGGATTCCAAACCACCTGCGCCCGTGCCTATCGAATCCGACTGGGCGCCGATCATGGAGTTCACCTCCGCGGATATCTTTCAGCACTCGCCCTTTGGCGACATACTGAACTCATTAAGGTCTCTCTCCTTGTCAGGAGAGTCCTGGCCCAACTATGTCCGGCAGGATTGGGATGCGGATGACGAAGAAATTCGCCGCCCACCCACTAGCCACTTAGTAGCCACTATTGACAATTTGACCGACATGCTCGACTTCGACTCCGAAGACATCGACGGTATGGACGACGATGCAGGAGACGAACAAGAACCACTGCCCACAGGGCACTAGACAGCCACCTCATCATATGATATATATATGGTGGACACACCCAAAGAAGGCAATGGCGACGGGACAGCGGAGGATGACGCCTCCAAGAAGCAACCCAAGCGCCGACGTCAGCAGCGCCGCTCTAAGTCTCGCCAAGGGAAAAGCGGTGATACCGGCACAGGAGATAATAGCACTCCGGACAGTGCCGAAGATGACGACAATCCCCTCCAGCAAGATTTAGAGCAGGAGGATAGAGAAGCCAGCCCTCCCGAGAGAGCTGCAGATGGAGAGGCGGAGGATGATAATTACACGCCTCCCTCCGAAGACAAGGCAAGCCTCGACGATGACGAATTTGTCGTGCCTGAGGATCCCGTCGAGCAAGAGCGCTTCAAGCGCCGGCTTATAGCCACGGCAAATAGCCTTAAGAAAAAGCAACAGCAGCTTCAAGCTGATCAAGATTTGCTAGCTGACAGATGGATTGAAGTCCTTGCAGCCGAGGAATATGAACTCAAACACCCCTCCAAGAGTTACCCAAAGCGCAGGTTGCTACCCCGACTAGAGGAGGAAGCACTAAAATCTACATCTCCAGCGTATGACGCGGCTGATCGGCCACCTCGTGGCCGCGACAGAGAGGCATTTCAGCCAAAAGCTCAGCCCGCACCCCGACGCTACTCAAATAAAAATGTCAAGGCACGGGGAAATACGCCAGACCTGTGAGACGTATTGGAGGACAAAGCAAAACATGCAAGATCGGTCTACGAAACACGAGGGCGCGCCACTCTGCGAGACGATAACCGTCACGCCGGATACAGTAAAAGTAAATCTGGCCTGGCCGAACACAGTGGACAAGACTCATTTGAGCTGCGTCGCGATATAGCCCAGTACAGAGGCGCTACACACCTCCCATGCTTCACAAACGAAGTAATGGATCACCAAATCCCAGAGGGTTTCAAACCCGTAAATATCGAATCATACGATGGCACAACAGATCCTGCGGTATGGATCGAGGACTTCCCCCTGCACATCCACATGGCCCGCGGTGACGGTCTACACGCCATCAAATACCTCCCACTCAAAATCAAAGGACCAGCTCGGCATTGGCTCAACAGCCTGCCAGCAGAATCCATTGGCTGTTCGGAGGATCTGGAAGCCGCATTCCTCGACAACTTCCAGGGCACTTATGTGCGACCACCAGATGCCGATGACTTGATCCACATAATTCAGCAGCCAGAGGAATCGGCCAGGCAATTCTGGACACGGTTCCTAACAAAGAAAAATAAAATTGTCGACTGTCCGGATTCAGAGGCCCTAGCAGCTTTTAAGCACGACATCCGCGACGAGTGGCTCGCCCGGCACCTTGGCCAGGAAAAGCCGAAATCTATGGCAGCCCTCACGACACTCATGACCCGCTTTTGCGCAGGAGAGGACAGCTGGCTGGCTCAAAGCAATAACATGTCAAATAACCATGGTACTTCGGATACCAAGGATAGCAATGACAGCTCACGTCGCAACAAACACAAGCGCCACATCAACAACGACAATACCGAGGATACGGCAGTCAATGCCGGATTCAGAGGCTCTAAAACCGGTCAGCGGAAAAAGCCATTCAAAAGAAGCACTCCGACCCCGTCTAGTTTGGACCGTATACTCGATCGCTCATGCCAAATACACGGCACCCCCGACAAGCCAGCCAACCACACCAATAGGGAATGTTGGGTGTTCAAGCAGGCCGGCAAGTTAAATGCCGAAAACAAAGATAAGGGGTCACATAGCAATGACGAGGAGGAGCCCCGGCCCCCGAACACCGGAGGACAGAAGAGGTTCCCCTCACAAGTGCGGACGGTAAACATGATATACGCAACCCACATCCCCAAGAGGGAGCGGAAGCGTGCGCTAAGGGACGTATATGCGTTGGATCCAGTCGCCCCAAAGTTCAACCCATGGTCCTCCTGTCCGATCACCTTCAATCGCAGGGACCACCCCACTAGTATCCGTCATGGCGGATTTGCCGCACTGGTCCTAGACCCAATCATCGACGGATTTCACCTCACTCGAGTCCTTATGGACGGCGGCAGTAGCCTGAACCTGCTTTATCAGGACACAGGCGCAAAATGGGTATAGACCCCTCAAGGATCAAACCCACAAAAACGGCCTTCAAAGGTGTCATACCAGGTGTAGAAGCCCATTGCACAGGCTCAGTCACACTGAAAGTGGTCTTCGGATCCCCGGATAACTTCCGAAGCGAGGAGTTAATCTTCGACATAGTCCCGTTTCGCAGTGGCTATCACGCACTGCTCGAGCGAACCACATTTGTGAGATTCAACGCGGTACCGCATTATGCATACCTCAAGCTCAAGATGTCAGGACCTCGGGGGGTCATCACAGTAAACGGAAACACAGAGCACTCTCTCCGCACAGAGGTGCACACTGCGGCCCTCACAGCAGAAGCACAAAACAGCCTCTTCAGGCAATCCACCAGTTCGGTGATTAAACACTCGGACACCGTCAAGCGCGCCCGGAGTAATCTACAACAAGACTGCCTGACACGCTCCGAGCTCGCATAACAACGCGGCCCCCACCCCAGTCCCCGCCAAACGGCGAAATCCGTGCCACGCGTACACAATTACACATTGAAAATACCATGGGCATAGGTGGGGGGGCACGACTACGGCACGCCCCAAAACGCAGCTCAACCGCACTAGGGGCTTCCCGCCTTATTATTTTTTCTCTCTTTCAGGACTTTACTCTTTGGAAACCCCGTCCGGCAGTACGATTGTCGGACACACGATACAACAACCAAGGAGGCAGAAAGCTACGTCACATCATGGAATTCCCAGGTGGTCTCTAATAACGAGTGAAATACCTGCTTTAAATACCATTTCTCAGCTTGCCCTTGGAGGGGACATGTCAAATAGTCCTACTTTTTGCTTATCGCACTACTTGTATCATTCTGCTTCGACGCACCTTTTTGAGTAAATAATGCATAGCACTAGACTATTACCGCATTCTCTATTCCTTTTTATATATATGTTCATTCATGACATTCAGCACCCGTACACTCGGGTACGGCCAATACGCCAGGGGCTTAAGCATACCCCATAATACGGCGTGAGAAGTCCGAACACTTTCGACAGTGCGGCACCTCGAACTTATAGCATTATATGCATCAGCTCCGAATCATGTCTTGGGTCAATAGTTGGGTTTGCCCGGCTCCCATGTTTTGGTACCTTACATTCCACTATATCGGCTAAGGTAGCACTGGGAGAACTACTGCGATTGTGCCCCGATTCATCTGGGCAAGCACCTCAGTAGAGAAAGCTAAAACTGACTGTCATGATAAGGCGAGAGCTGGTCGCCGTTCGAGAGGTCTCGAGTCCCTAAAGACTTATGCCGCTTAGGGCGAGCAGTCGGCTTGGTCCGGCTTAGGAGTGTATAGCGCCCCGAATTCGGCCTTCCGAATACTAGGGTGAGGGAGTCCTGGATTAGGGGGTGTCCGGATAGACGGACTATACCTTCGGCCGGACTCCTGGACTATGAAGATACAAGATTGAAGACTTCATCCCGTGTCCGGAAGGGACTTTCCTTGGCGTGGAAGGCAAGCTTGGCGATACGGATATGTAGATCTCCTACCATTGTAACCGACTCTGTGTACCCTAGCCTCTCAAGTGTCTATATAAACCGGAAGGTTTTAGTCCGTAGGACGAACAACAATCAAACCATAGGCTAGCTTCTAGGGTTTATCCTCCTTGATCTCATGGTAGATCTACTCTTGTACTACCCATATCATCAATATTAATCAAGCAGGAGTAGGGTTTTACCTCCATCGAGAGGGCCCAAACCTGGGTAAAAACATTGTGTCCCTTGTCACCTGTTACCATCCGCCTAGACGCACAGTTCGGGACCCCCTACCCGAGATCCGCCGGTTTTGACACCGACATCGGTGCTTTCATTGAGAGTTCCTCTGTGTCGTCACTTTTAGGCCCGATGGCTCCTCCGATCATCAACGACGATGCGATCCAGGGTGAGACTTTTCTCCCCGAACAGATCTTCGTATTTGGCGGCTTTGCACTGCGGGCCAATTCGCTTGGCCATCCGGAGCAGATCGAAAGCAACGCCCCTGGCCATCAGGTCAGATTTGGAAGTTTAAACTACATAGCGGACGACCGCGGACACTCTATCTTCGACGGATCTGAGCCGCAGCCGAGCGCGCCACACTGTCCCGGTGGGCATGATCTAGCTCTGCCGCCGAACAGTGCCCTGGAGGCCGCACCTGTGTCCGCTCTGACCCTTGGCTCGGAGCTGACCACACCAATCGAGGATGGGTGGTTAGACACCGCCTCAGGGCTGCAATCTCTACGAGGATCGTTCACTCGAAAAGCAATCAAAGCGGCGATGTAAGCGCTGCTCCAAGCCCCGCCTCGACAGAGATAGCTGAAGGAAATATGCCCTAGAGGCAATAATAAAGTTATTATTTATTTCCTTATTTCATGATAAATGTTTATTATTCATGCTAGAATTGTATTAACCGGAAACATAATACATGTGTGAATACATAGACAAACAGAGTGTCACTAGTATGCCTCTACTCGACTAGCTCGTTAATCAAAGATGGTTTTGTTTCCTAACCATAGACAAAGAGTTGTTATTTGATTAACGAGGTCACATCATTAGTTGAATGATCTGATTGACATGACCCATTCCATTAGCTTAGCACCCGATCGTTTAGTATGTTGCTATTGCTTTCTTCATGACTTATACATGTTCCTACGACTATGAGATTATGCAACTCCCGTTTGCCGGAGGAACACTTTGGGTGCTACCAAACGTCACAACGTAACTGGGTGATTATAAAGGAGTACTACAGGTGTCTCCAAAGGTACATGTTGGGTTGGCGTATTTCGAGATTAGGATTTGTTACTCCGATTGTCGGAGAGGTATCTCTGGGCCCTCTCGGTGATGCACATCGCATAAGCCTTGCAAGCATTACAACTAATATGTTAGTTGTGAGATGATGTATTATGGAACGAGTAAAGAGACTTGCTGGTAACGAGATTGAACTAGGTATTGGATACCGACGATCGAATCTCGGGTAAGTAACATACCGATGACAAAGGGAACAACGTATGTTGTTATGCGGTCTGACCGATAAAGATCTTCATAGAATATGTAGGATCCAATATGGGCATCCATGTCCCGCTATTGGTTATTGACCGGAGACATGTCTCGGTCATGTCTACATTGTTCTCGAACCCGTAGGGTCCGCACACTTAAGGTAACGATGATAGTTATATTATGAGTTTATGCATTTTGATGTACCGAAGGTTGTTCAGAGTCCCGGATGTGATCACGGACATGACGAGGAGTCTCGAAATGGTCGAGACATAAAGATTAATATATTGGAAGCCTATGTTTGGATATCGGAAGTGTTCCGGGTGAAATCGGGAGTTTACCGGAGTACCGGGAGGTTACCGGAACCCCCCGGGAGCTATATGGGCCTTAGTGGGCTTTAGTGGAAAGGAGAAAGGGGCAGCCCAAGGTGGCTGTGCGCCTCCCCCCTTCCCCTAGTCCTATTAGGACTAGGAGAGGTGGCCGGCCCCCTCTCTCTCTTTCCCCCCTCAAGGAATCCTATTCCAACTAGGATTGGGGGGGGGGGGAATCCTACTCCCAGAGGGAGTAGGACTCTCCTGGCGCGCCCTCCCTTGGCCGGCCAGCCTCCCCCCTCTAGTCCTTTAT